>NW_024068863.1:0-90724 GCF_009389715.1 Phoenix dactylifera | reverse complement strand
CAACTCAACGGGGTGTCAGAAAGGAGGAATCAGACTCTATTGGATATGGTCCGATCCATGATGAGCTTCACAGATCTGCCTATGTTTCTTTGGGGAGATGCCTTATTATCCGCGATTTATTTATTGAATAGAGTTCCCTCCAAATCCATTCCTATCACACCGTATGAGATATGGCATGGTAAGAAGCCGAGTCTTGGTCATCTCAAGATTTGGGGATGTCCGGCCCATGTCAAAAGAATGCAGGCGGACAAGTTAGAGCCTAGGACCATAAGTGCTTGTTTCATTGGATATCCTAAAGAGTCATTAGGATACAATTTTTACGTCTCAGAGGATCACAATGTGTTTGTGAGCCGACATGCCGTCTTCTTGGAAAAACAGTTTATCCTTGATAGAGGCAGTGGGAGGAAAATTGAGCTTGAAGAGAGAGTCTCTGAAAAGCAACAAGTAATGGATCCTATAGAACCTATTCACATAGAGCCAGTACACGTTGTACCTCCTCCACCTCGTAGATCAAGTAGGGTCTCCCATCCTCCCGATAGATACTTAGGTATACTAGTAGAGGATACAGAGAAAATGTTCCTCATGGGAGATAGGGAACATATAGAAGATCCCAATACCTACAACGAGGCGATATCTGATATCGATTCCGAGAAATGGCTGGAAGCCATTAAGTCAGAGATAGACTCCATGTATTCCAACCAAGTGTGGACCTTAGTAGATCCACCAGAAGGTATAGTACCTATTGGATGTAAATAGATCTATAAAAGGAAGATAGGTTCGGATGGGAAGGTAGAGACCTATAAGGCAAGGTTAGTGGCGAAAGGGTATAGTCAGCGCGAAGGCATTGACTATCTGGAGACTTTTTCACCTGTAGCCATGCTAAAATCCATTCGAACATTGCTTGCCATTGCAGCGTTTCATGATTATGAAATATGGTAGATGGATGTGAAAACTGCTTTTCTGAATGGATATCTTGATGAAGATATCTATATGGAGCAGCCTTTGGGTTTCACTTTCAGTGATAGAGATCACAAGGTATGCAAGCTGCAAAGGTCCATCTATGGACTAAAGCAAGCATCTCGGAGCTGGAATACTCATTTCAATGATGCAATCAAATCATTTGATTTCATCAAGAACGAAGAGAAACCGTGTGTTTACAAGAAGGTTAGTGGGAGTGCTGTCGTGTTCCTCGTACTGTACGTGGATGACATCCTCTTGATTGGGAATGATGTTCCCATGCTAACCTCGGTCAAGGTCTGGTTGTCAAAAGAGTTCTCCATGAAAGACCTTGGGGAAGCATCCTACATTTTGGGGATTAAGATCTATAGAGATAGATCTAAGAGGTTGCTTGGCCTATCACAGAAGATGTACATAGAGGAGGTACTGAAGAGGTTCAGTATGGAAAACTCCAAGAGGGGTCTATTACCCCTTAGGCATGGGATTCATCTCTCCAAAAAGATGTGCCCCAACACATCTGAAGAGATTCAACGCATGAGCAGGATTCCTTATGCTTCTGCAATAGGGAGCCTCATGTATGCCATGCTATGTACACGACCTGATATAGCCCTTGCTGTGAGTGTCACTAGCAGATATCAGTCGAATCCAGGCGAAGAGCACTGGACAGCTGTGAACAACATTCTTAAGTACTTAAGAAGAACTAAAGATTTGTTCTTGGTCTTTGGAGGAGCATCGGAGCTAAATCTTTAGTTCAAGATGGGACAGAAGACAGAAGCCCACCTTGAGAAGATGGGACTTAGATATATGTCTGATTGGCTTTAGTGCAAGTGGGAGATTGTTAGATGTATGCCCTAGAAGCCAATCTGGCGGACACATTATTAATTCTAGGACATAAATTTGTGCTTGACTTTATTATTATTGAATAATAAATGGGCATCTTTTTCATTCATATTGTTTATGTGTCTATGAATCGTCCAAGGAATTAATAAGATGATGATACATATTCTCAAGAGTTGAGAATTTGAGCCATGTATCATTGGTGATTAATTTCTAAATGCTCCTGATCAATGGATCATCACGAGGACGGTGATCGATCCGATCAGTGCACAGATCACTTTTCTTCTAGATGGACGAGACTCGAGTCCATAGTGTAGGGACACTGAAGTGATAGTGCAGGTGCTTGTTAGAGAACAAGGGTACTGAGCGTGACCAAGACAAGAAGTCACTTGGATGTCTATCCACTCGTCAGTGACTTACTTGATGTTGCAGTAGTATGACTGGTCCTTTGACCTGCGGTGCTTCGGCTACTCACAGTGAGGTTATTGTAGTTTGACTACACGTATACATGGTCTCTAGCCATATGGGTCCTTGTTGTGTAGATTGGCTGCAGTAGGTTCACTGTAGGAGTAGGGTATGCACTTACATGGAATCTATCGACCTTGATAGAAGAGGAGTGATCCTATGTGATTTGTTAGACTGAGTTCTAAGACCTTGGCCAGGGCAGAAATATAAAGTGGAGAAAGAGTTTTTCACTATCGAACTCAAGTCAAATAAATCTAGACATATGACAGACGACGGGGTTTGACGAGTTTTCCATGACCTCCGATCTGTAGGGATCCACGATAGAAGGACTGTATCATACGATAACTGCACCTAGAGGTTCATCATTCTATTCTGCTAGGTGGCCACTACATACTGCTAGGTGTCACTGGTGGATGGTGAGACCCACAGGGATCATCTCGATGGTCGATAATCCCTGGTGAGTTGAGTTGGAATTGTTTCAACCCATTGAAAGGAGTTTTCAAGTATATTGTGATAGAGATCGCAATATATCTCACTACCAGTCAGAATGGAACCTATGGGGTCACACACATTAGAGGTATTGACCGATCCAATGGTTGAATGTGATTAGGAATCACAAATAATCAATTAGATTGATAAATGAAAACCCGCTAAGAGTTAGTGGTTAGAAGAAGGAATAATTGCAATCGGATTGCAATTTAATTTAACTAATTGGATTTAATTAATTGGACTTGATCATGAGTCCTACTTGGAGTAGGATCTTTGGAGTCCTAATTGGATTAGGATTTCAAATTAAATTAGAATCCTATTTGGAATAGAATTTCTAAAGTCCAAATTGTCTTAGGGCTGAAAATTGAACAAGTCCTGATTAGATTAGGATTTTCTTAAGTCCTAATTAATTTTAACTTTAATCTAATTAATTTCATGACTCCTAATTGGATTAGGATTGAAGGGTTCAATAGAGTCATGGCTCAATTAAATTCTAATTGGATTAGGAATTGGAGGAAATTGAAATGGGTTCATAAAAATCCTATTTTGACTAGGATTGGACTCATGCAATGGACCCAAATTAAAACCCCCTTTAATTTATTTAAATAGCAGATTTAAATGAACTTGAGGGAGGGGCCCACGCCCCTCCCCTTGGGGTGTGCGTGGGAGAAAGAGGAGGGGCGCACGCCCCTCCTTGTTAGCCAAAAAGAAGAGATAAATATGAGTTCCTAGAAAATAGGAACTCATCCTTATCTCTTAACTAATTAAAAAGGGAGCATGGAATTTCGGCCAAAAGAATGTTTTTCTCCTCATTCCAGCCGTGAGCACCCTCCTCCATCTTCCTCCTTTGAGCCACAATCAAGAGAAGAAAAAGAAAAGCTTGGGACGCCCTCTTTCTTCTTCATCTTGGTTCCAAAAAGGAAGAAAAAGAGAAAGGCTGCGGGTCTTGTTTTCTTCTTCCTAAATCCATCCTTCTTCTTCTTCCTCTCAAGCCAATCAAAGGTTGAATCAAAGGAGAGGACTTCAGCCATCCATAGCCATCTCTGCAAGGGAGCTAGCACCCCGGTGAGATCCAAAGGCTTTGATCGAGTCAGTACTTCGTGTGGATACCTGTAGAGGCCGGACGCGTGTGCGGCTTCCACTGAGCCTTGATCAAATACCACGTAAATCAGATTTGCGGAGACCATCTACCCGCACAAGGTGAAGATCTGATCTTCTTAATGATTTTAAAATGGTTTAAAATAATTTAATTCTAATCTATCTACAAATGAAAGGCTTTAAAACACGTTCATGCGATGAACGGATCCCGCATATGTTTTTCCGCTGCAATCTGAAAATTATTTCGAAATTTTCATGGCATATGTGGGATCCTAACACTCCGGACATTGGCGAGTCGACTCCAGGTTTGGCCGAGTCGACTCCAGAACGGGACAGCACTTTAATTCAAATCCTGAACAGTGGGCGAGTCGTCTCCAGTAAAGCGTGAGTCGACTCCAGCAACAGCCGAGTAGACTTCAGATCGAGCGAGTCGACTCCGACCCCAACGGATACATTGTCAGGAGTTGCAGATTGTGCAGAACGGCCACAAATGAGTGTCTAACGGCTAGTTTTCAAAGGGGACTGCTTAAATAGCCAGAGTGAACAGTAGTAGACACTAAGAGAGCTATTCCATTCAAACAAAAAGGGATTTCCACCTACCAAAGGCTCTGAAGAGTAAATACAAGAGAAAGAAGGAAAAAGCACATTGAACTCCATCCAACAAACTCTTTCCTTCGCATTCAAGGCTCTCCTCTGATATCAGATCTTCAGTGCATTCAAAGAGGAGACTCAGAGTTCGAGAAGCCCCTTCTTTCTCTTCCAAAATCTGTTTAAGGGCTTCTAACTCTACATTATTCATATTGTTCATATTTGCTTTTTAAGAAGCTTTTCCTGTACTCTTTACAAACTGTTTTCTTCTTACTTGATTCAATTAGGGGATTGAATCAAGGTTGTTAAGGTTAGTTGGTGAGCCAAAGGTAAAACCAACGGTGTAAGGGTTTGATTCTGATCCTGGGAAAACAATCGGATGGTTCTAGTCGGTAAGCCTGTGAAAACCGACCGAGTTCGTTGTGATCTCGTGAAAACAACAAGTTGGGTTGTGAACTTGTAAAACAACCGGCTATAATCCTAGGGATTATAGTGAACTCTCAAGTGAAGCTTGGGGAGTGGACGTAGGAGCAAGGGTTAGCTCTGAACCACTATAAAATCTCTTGTGTTTGTAATTGGTTCATTGTCTCTTCCAATCTCTCCACTCACTACAACTAGTAATCTAATTAATTTTTCTGCAATAATCTTAATTAGTTACTCATTAAGTTTTAATTTGCAATTATTACTTAAAACCCAATTCACCCTCCCCTCTTGGGTTGTCTTCTTGGGCAACAAAGATTTTGCTAAATTAATCATAAGACATTATCTGTTGACCCCCTAATGGATTTTGATGAATACAAAACACTAGAGTATAATTCCCTTTATATTGACAATTTACTTGAGCATTTCAGGTGTTTAACTAAGAATATTGTTAAGTATTGTCAAGGCATGTTCCCGTATTTTTCGGTGGATTTATTGAAGATTTTTGAGATGAAGAAAACGGATCAGGGGCAGCCGAGACGTCTCCGGCTTGTTCCAGAGACGTCTCCGGTACCCAGAGAAGAAGCTGGGACGTCTGGAGACGTCCCCAGCACTTGCCGAGGCGTCTCGCAGGGTCGGAGTCGACTCCCGGCTTTCCAGAGTCGACTCTCTCAGAGACGGCAGAAAGGCCGTTTTCAAGGGATGCGCGCGAGTCGTCTCCGAAGGACGCGGAGCCGACTCTCTCAGGGATTCCAGAGGATCCGTTTTTCGTTGAGAAAACGTCGGAGCCGTCTCCGACGTCGCGGAGTCGTCCCCGCGCATAAAGCACAAAAAATCCCGAGACGTCCCCCGAGGCATGCGAGCTGGCTCTCTCAGAAAAACAGAAAAACAAGAAATCGGGCTGTTCTTCTTCGGAGTCGTCCCCAGAAAGCGCCGAGTCGACTCCGACATTGTCGAAGGATTTTTTATACAGCCGAGACATCTCTCGTTTATGCGGAGACGTCTCCAGAATGCCTGGAACGCGACTGACACATTTTTGCAGGTTTTTTTTTTAAATCCTAACGGCTCTATTTTTGTTTCTAACGGATCTATTGCTTGCAGAAGTATAAAAAGGAGTTTTTAAGTGCATGAAAAAATCTTCTCACCGACCTAACACTAAAGCATTCAAGAGAGAAGAAAGAGAGAGAGTCTCAAGGGAGTTGGTGCTTTCAAGAGGAGAAATCAAGTGCATTCAAGCCTTCTTCATCTGATTTCGTGCTCATCTACTCGCTCCCACTCGGCAATCAAAGCTTGCATTCAAGCCGACGTGATCCACATCGGAAGAACCACCATCATCCAAGCTTTCAACGGCAAAGAGGGTTCTTCCGGTTTTGTTGTTCTTTATTGATTTATTTGCTTTCATAGAAGCTTTTAAATTCTTGTAAAACTCTTAAACATTGTGCTTGTTCCAGTCAAGGGACTTGGAACAAGGGTTAGGCGTCCCAAGCCTAGTTTAAATTGGGGGATTGTAGGGTTCGTTGTTAGCCCGGGTTAAAACAACGAGTTGGGTAGTTCACTCGAAAAACTACCGGACTGTAATCGCCGATTATAGTGGAAAATTCCCAAAGGTGTTTGGGGAGTGGATGTAGGAGCAGTGGAAGCTCCGAACCACTATAAACCTCTGTGTTTGCGATTGATTGTGCTTACCGCTTTATTTTTATTCTTGCACCTACACTTGTGTGTATTGTTTAATTAGTCTAAAAATTTTAAAACACCCAATTCACCCCCCTCTTGGGTGACCATCTCTGGGCAACAAGTGGTATCAGAGCAGGTGCTCTGTGTATTCTTGAAGACCTAACCGTCTTTGCCAAAGATCAAGATGGCAACACCCTTCAACAATGTTCCTGCTGAGGGGCAGGCTACCAATAGACCTCCACTTTTCAATGGGACAAATTATTTCTATTGGAAAACTAGAATGAGAATTTTTGTTCAAGCACAAGATTATGCCTTGTGGAGGGCTATAATCAAAGGACCACACGAACCATCTCACATAGTTAATGGCGTTCAGGTTCCCAAACCTGAGGAGGATTGGGATGAGAATGATAGCAAGATGGTTCAACTCAATGCTAGAGCCATGAATACATTGTATTGTGCTCTAGATGTAAATGAGTTTAATAGAGTCTCCACCTGTAGTTCCGCCAAGGAAATATGGGATAGGCTTGAAGTTACCCACGAGGGTACTAATCAAGTCAAGGAGTCTAAAGTGAACATTCTAGTTCACAAATATGAATTATTTAAGATGGAACCCAATGAAACTATTTCATGCATGTTCACACGCTTCACTGATATAATTAATGGTCTAAAGAATTTGGATAAATCTTACACTAATTCAGAACTTGTGAGGAAAATTCTCAGGTCCTTGCCAAAGACTTGGGAAGCGAAGGTCACGGCGATTGTAGAAGCCAAAGACCTCAACACCTTGGCACTTGAAGAACTATTGGGCTCATTGATGACGCATGAGCTCACAATGAAGCAACATGAAGAAGATGTGCCAAAGAAGAAGACAATCGCCCTCAAGGCCATTTCAAGTAATTGTGAAGAAGAAAGCAGTGGAAGTGAAGAGGGAAGTGAAGATGAAGACTTGGCCTTAATAGTAAGGAAGTTCAAAAAATTCATAAGAAGAAAGAAGGCCTTCCCAAGAAAGAAGTTTGGAGGGAGAAATGATTGGAAAAAGGAAAAAGAAAAAGAAAGAGACCCAATCATATGTTATGATTGCAAGAGACCGGGACACATCCGCTCCGAATGCCCTCAACAGAAGAAGCACTATGGAAAGAAGAAGAAGAAGGCGTTGAAAGCGACTTGGGATGATAGTGACACATCCTCCTCCGAGGAAGAGAAGGAAGAGACCGCCAACTTGTGCTTCATGGCATTCGACGACGATGAGGTATGTCAAAGCTCAATTACAGATTTTACTTTAGAAGAATTATATGAAGCTTTCCAAGAACTCATGAATGATTGTAGTATGTTAGGAGTAAAGAATAAAGAACTAAAGGCCTCCAATCAAAAACTGAAGGATGACATTAAAAACCTATTGATTGAAAAGGAAAATTATGAAAATGATAGCATTATTGACCTAAAAGATAAAATTTCAGAACTTAGCATTGAGTATGAAACTGCAAATACACTCATTAGGGAATTAAATCTAAGAGTCAAATTCCTACTCAATAGTAATACTTCACTTGCACAAAATGTCAAATCCCTTAAAAATGATAAGGAAGTATTAGCTAAAGAAAATTTGGACCTTAAGAATGAGCTACACAAGTATAAACCAATTGTGCAGAAATTTACACATAGCTCGGAAAAATTAAATCTTATTCTATCCAATCAAAGAGCTGTTTTTAATAAAGCCGGATTAGGATACAAAACTAGCAAACAACAAAAATATCTAAAGAACTTTTTTGTAAAAGCAAAAGATGTTAAAACTGAAAAACCTACATGCTTTTGTTGTGAGAAAAATGGACATAAAGCTTATTCTTGCATTCAAAGAAAGATTCAAACTAATAAGAACACATTTGTAAAGGGTAAAAACACAACCAAAATATGGGTTCCTAAGGGAACCAACTACACTAACCAAGAAGGACCCAAGAAAACTTGGGTACCTAAGAGCTTCACATGATTATTTTGTAGGTATGCCTTGCAGCCGGGAGCAAAAAGAGAATGTGGTATCTTGATAGCGGTTGCTCAAGGCATATGACCGGTGACAAGAGCCACTTCGTCACCTTGGAATCAAAAGAAGGAGGAGTAGTCACATTTGGAGACAATGCTAAAGGCCAAATCATTGGCGTTGGTAAAATCTCTATATCACCCTCCTCATTTATTGACAATGTATTGTTAGTTAATGGATTAAAACATAATTTACTAAGTATAAGTCAATTTTGTGACAAGGGCTTTAAAGTGTCATTTGAATCTTCCCTATGCATAATTAGTAGTCCAATTGACAATGGGATCATACTTATGGGACATAGGCTTGGAAATGTTTATATGGTAAATCTTGATGATCTCACCATGAAAGATGGCCAATGTCTTGTAGCCATGGATGCCAAGGTCAATGAGACTAGCTGGTTATGGCATCGTAGGTTAGGACATGCTAGCATGGATTTAATTTCTAAATTGATTAGAAAAGATCTAGTTAAAGGACTACCAAAAATAGATTTTGAAAAGAACAAAATTTGTGCTGCATGTCAACTAGGGAAACAAACAAGAAGCTCTTTCAAACCTAAGAACATAGTTTCAACATCAAAACCCTTAGAACTAATTCACATGGAGACCCACTAGAACTGCTAGTCTAGGGGGTAAGAAGTTTGGTCTTGTAATTGTTGATGATTTTTCACGTTTTACATGGGTTTCATTCCTTGCCCACAAAGATGAGTCCTTTTTCGCTTTTATCAAGTTTCATAATAGAATTTCAAATGAACTTAACCTTAAACTAAAAGCAATTAGGAGTGATCATGGTACCGAGTTTGAAAATCAGCATTTTGAAAAATTTTGTGAAGAAAACGGTATCAATCACAATTTTTCGGCCCCTAGGACACCCCAACAAAATGGGGTGGTAGAAAGGAAGAATCGCACACTAGCAGATATGGCTCGTACCATGTTGTGCGAATCGGATCTACCAAAGTATTTTTGGGCTGAAGCAATCAATATTGCTTGCCATATTTTAAACCGTGCTTTAGTTAGATCTATTTTAAAGAAAACACCTTATGAGTTGTTGAAAAATAAGAAGCCCAATATAAGTTATTTTCATGTTTTCGGTTGTCGCTGCTTTATTTTAAATAATGGAAAGGACAATCTAAGTAAATTTAGTGCTAAATCAGATGAGGGGATCTTTTTAGGTTATTCCTCATCTAGTAGAGCATACAGGGTCTTCAACAAGAGAACTCTCGTTGTTGAAGAATCCATTCATGTTGTTTTTGATGAAGCTAATGGAGATTCTTCTAGAAAAGAAGAAGATGGTGATGCAGGTATACTTGAAGACAGAATGAAGAAGTTCTCCATACAAGACAAACAACATGAGGATGAAATCAAGGAAGATACAATTCAGCAAGATGAAGAAGATCAACCCCAAGCAAGAAATCAAGATCTTCCGAGGGAATGGAGGTATGCACATGGTCATCCAAGGGATCTAATCCTTGGTGACCCTTCACAAGGGGTAAGGACAAGATCCTCTTTAAGAAATACTAGTAATTATCTTGCATTTGTTTCACAAATAGAGCCTAAATCACTAGAAGAAGCCGAAAAAGATGAAAATTGGATAAATGCTATGCAAGAGGAATTAAACTAATTTGAAAGAAATCAAGTTTGGACTCTAATGAAAAGACCCCCTAATGTTTCAATTATAGGCACCAAGTGGGTATATAGAAATAAACTAGATGAAGATGGAGTAGTAATAAGAAACAAAGCTAGGTTGGTAGCCAAAGGCTACAATCAGAAAGAAGGCATAGATTTTGATGAAACCTTCGCTCCTATTGCTAGGTTAGAGGCTATTAGACTACTTTTGGCATATGCATGCTTCATGGATTTCAAACTCTATCAAATGGATGTAAAAAGTGCATTTTTAAATGGTTATATAATGGAGGAAGTTTATGTAGAACAACCTCCAGGTTTTGAAAACCACTTACATCCAGATTATGTTTTTAAATTGCATAAAGCATTGTATGGACTTAAGCAAGCCCCTAGGGCTTGGTATGAAAGATTAAGTAATTTCCTAATTGAAAATGAGTTTAAAAGAGGAAATGTAGATAAAACACTCTTCATTAAAAGAAAAGGAAATGACTTATTGCTTGTGCAAATTTATGTGGATGATATAATTTTTGGTGCTACTAATGATAGTCTTTGTCAAGAGTTTGCTAAGCTTATGCAGGGAGAATTCGAAATGAGCATGATGGGTGAGCTCAACTTCTTCCTTGGGCTACAAATAAAACAATCAGAGGAAGGCATCTTCATCAGTCAGTCCAAGTACATCAAGGAAATGTTGGAGAAGTTCAAGATGAAGGATGCAAAGGAAATCAGCACACCCATGGGCTCAAGTTGCAAGCTTGACAAAGATGAAAAAGGTAAATGTGTAGACTGCAAATTGTACAGAGGTATGATAGGGTCTTTACTTTACCTTACTGCTAGTAGACCAGACATATTATTCAGTGTTTGCATGTGTGCTAGATACCAAGCATGTCCTAAGGAATCACACTTACAAGCTGTTAAAAGAATATTCAAATACCTAGTAGGGACATCTAATGCAAGTTTATGGTATTCTAAACAATCTGATTTAAATTTAATTGCTTATTCCGATGCTGATTTTGCCGGGTGCAAACTCGACAGAAAAAGCATAAGTGGCACCTGTCAATTCTTGGGTGCTAACTTGGTTTCTTGGTTTAGCCAGAAACAGAATTCAGTTGCCTTGTCCACAGCTGAGGCTGAGTACATTGCAGCCGGAAGCTGTTGTGCCCAAGTTCTTTGGATTAAGCAACAACTTGAAGATTTTGGTATCAAAATGGACAATATTCCAATTAGATGTGATAATACAAGTGCAATCAATTTAACAAAAAATTCTGTCCAACACTCTAAATCAAAACACATAGAGATTAGGCATCACTTTATAAGAGATCATGTGTTGAAAAATGATGTATTGATTGAGTATGTATGCACTGAAAATCAATTGGCCGATATCTTTACAAAGCCCCTTTGTAAAGATAGGTTCAATTTTTTAAGGAATGCCTTGTGCTTGTATGATCCTAGCAAGTAGATTGAATTTGTAATGCAAGCATGATTTGACTTCAATGCTATAGCTTAAATGATTTAACTCCTCAAACATATGCAATGCTTTGTATGCTCTAGAGGTACATATGAATGCTACTCAAACTCATAATACACTTCAAGGTCACATATAGCAAACCTAGAGCCTAATAAGTGAAAATATGAATCTATCAAATTAGATGACGAATTGTTTGACTTTTCGGAGGATAGTTATCCCCCTTGGACTCTTCGTAGAGATATTTTCAGAGCCTATTCCATAGGCATTCGAAATTTGATCAAACATTCCTCATTTCAATATTGATAATTCAAAAATCATTGTCAAGCTTTTATAGGATGAATTATTAAGGGGGAGGATCACAAGCAAGCTCACTTAATAATCGCCAAAAAAAATTAAACTGATCATTGAGGTTGAATAAAACGAATTGGGAGAAGATTGGAAACGTTCTGAAATTTTTTCAGTGCCAGAGACGTCTCTGGCGAATCGCAGAGACGTCCCCCCAGCGAGATGTCTCGCATTAGTCGCGGAGACGTCTCGGGGACAGAATGAAATTTTTTTTAACGGGCCGAAACAGCTCGAGCCGTCCCGAGCTGTTTTCCATCGTCCCCAACGAAACCCTAAACCCTCGCATCCATCTTCTCTCCACCACCAATCGAACCAAAATCACTGCCCATTTCCCTAGATTTCCGGTCGATGGCACCTAAGACAGCTAGGCGTAGCGGTGGGAGGCGTCCTAGGGTGGCGAACGACGAGAAACGGCGGGAAGAGCCCTCCGCGCCGTCTCCTCCGGTTGCTCCGCCAACCGTGACTCCCTCCTGTGCGATTCGCACAGTAACAACAGGTAGGCATATAGATTTTCAATTCTTAGCGGGTGAGGGGTTCTCTATTGAAGAGAGACTCCGTGCCCAAGGTTGGGAACACCTATGTTCCCTAAACGTGTCTACCTACCCTGGCTTAGTGAGAGAAGTTTTTGGTAGTTTGGCCTTAGGGAGCTCGGGGTACACAGGGTATGTCCGAGGCACATTTGTAGAAGTCAATGAGGATATCTTGTCTAGTTTATTGCAAATACCTAAGTACGGTGAGGCTCCGACCTCACATCCCCAAAGAGAGATTGCTCTAAACTTAATTCTAGGTAGAGAGAACTGCGGTCCTCTTGACATTGTTAAGTCCCAAGACCTCAATGCTGAAATGAGATTGCTTTTGAGCATAATCAACAGGGTCTTGTTCCCAAAAACCGGTCGCTTCGACTTCATTTCGGAGCGAGATTTGGCCATTATGCACCACATCCTGTTAGGGATTCCCCTAAATCTTCCTAGGCTCATGTTAAACTACATTTCAATCTGTCATAGGTCCTCCAGGTTCAGCATCCCGTATGGGATGGTCTTTACCCTACTTTTCAAGCATTTTAAGGTTCCTATCCCTGAAAATGAGCCAGAGAGACCCTTGAGACACACTGACTTCTATAACGAGAGCACACTACATAGGATGGATTTTTACAAGAAAGACGGGTCTTGGGTTAAGGTTTATAAAAGAAAATCCCAAACTGTAGAGCCTGAGATCCATCATCAGGAGCCTGTCCACCTCTCTCCTCCACATAGCCCTATACCCTTTACTGATCATATGGAGAGCTTTCCTTTTCCTGATGTACCTTCCAGCTCGGCTGGACCATCTACTTCCATGCCTCCTCCTCCAGTTGTTGGATCGACTCTCTTGTCGGATGAGCAGATGCACACCTTAGCATCCATGGTGTGCCAGCAAATGAGGGAAGAAATTAGGTCAGTGGTTTCTGCTGAGATAGCTCCTATCCGCACTTCACATGAAGCACTTTTAGAAGAGTTGAAAGCAATTAGAACTCAAATGGAAGCTATAGGGTCAGAGTTGGTTTGTGTGGCATCAAACCAAACTAGAAGATCAAGTGAGATACAAGCTGAATTGAAGATCATATCGGATAGTCTTCAAGAGCTGACGAGCCCTGAAGGCAATTTGGGCAGTGTGGCTGCCCGGCTTAGAGGGAGGATTGATAAAGCATCCCATGAAATTAAAGCATTAATGAAAGCGCTCAATCAGTCTCAGGGAGATAACTTTAGAAGATTAATGCTAGCAATTCATAAGTTTGTGGAAGCTGCTACTGGGGCTCTTGAGGGTGCTGGCCAGTGAGGCACATTTTGTAGACATCTAGGGTTCATCTTTTTGTAAAGCCCTAGGCTTATATGAAACTCTTTCTTTTGTGTTTGCAATCAATCCTTGTAATGGCATCAAATGTTGTAATGCTATATGAATGCCATATCCTTTCTTTTTGAATCTTGGAGTATGTTTTTTGAATATTGTGATGTGCTATGGATGTTAAAATGTCATAATATACCTTGAATGTTCAAACTTGACAATGTGCAACCATTTCACTATTTTGCCAACTTGACAATGCATATGAAACAGGGGGAGCACAACTTGTAATATTTGAATTTAAATGGTCTGAAATGAATTCCAAAACAAAGGGGGAGTAAAATTCACTTTCCCAAATCATTGAATGTTTCATGTTAATTAGATATAAATGCTGAATTCTAATCTAAAAAGCAACATGGATGCTGAAATCTTATTTGCAAATCTGAAAAAGGAAGTAGAACCATTCAAATAGGCATCGCGTTTGGGGGGAATGTTGGACATATTTTGCGGAACACTGTCAGCATGTCCTGCCGCCTGGCACTAATTTGTCCCCTTCATTGTTGATGACAAAAAGGAGGAGTAGAACCAATATGGAATGCAAAATGCAAAATTTTTATGTTTATCACACTCATACTTGAAAGTTTAATTAGAATCAACAAAATCAAAAGATAAAATTGAAGAATATTGGCTTAAAGACAATTGTCCTTCTGGAAAAGAAAGGGGGAGTCAAAAGTATTTGGCTTTTGATTGTCTTTAGCATCAATATTTCATCAATTTACACTTTAACTTGATTCAAATCTAAAAGTGATAGATGATATGCCAAAATTGCTCAAAGAGCTACTAAGATCAATGCTTATGCATAAGTATAGAACTGACAATTGACTATACTGAATTATGCATACTGTATCTAGCTCTAACCAAAACACAATACTTGTACATCTGATCAAATACTTTGTATATGTTTAATTTTAAATTTTGCATATACTCAGTGTTTTGTCATCATCAAAAAGGGGGAGATTGTTGACCCCCTAATGGATTTTGATGAATACAAAACACTAGAGTATAATTCCCTTTATATTGACAATTTACTTGAGCATTTCAGGTGTTTAACTAAGAATATTGTTAAGTATTGTCAAGGCATGTTCCCGTATTTTTTCGGTGGATTTATTGAAGATTTTTGAGATGAAGAAAACGGATCAGAGGCAGCCGAGACGTCTCCGACTTGTTCCAGAGACGTCTCCGGTACGCAGAGAAGAAGCTGGGACGTCTGGAGACGTCCCCAGCACTTGCCGAGGCGTCTCGCAAGGTCGGAGTCGACTTCCGGCTTTCCAGAGTCGACTCTCTCAGAGACGGCAGAAAGGCCGTTTTCAAGGGATGCGCGCGAGTCGTCTCCGAAGGACGCGGAGCCGACTCTCTCAGGGATTCCAGAGGACCCATTTTTCGTTGAGAAAATGTCGGAGCCGTCTCCGACGTCGCGGAGTCGTCCCCGCGCATAAAGCACAAAAAATCCCGAGACGTCCCCCGAGGCATGCGAGCCGGCTCTCTCAGAAAAACAGAAAAATAAGAAATCGGGCTGTTCTTCTTCGGAGTCGTCCCCAGAAAGCGCCGAGTCGACTCTGACATTGTCGAAGGATTTTTTATACAGCCGAGACGTCTCTCGTTCAAGCGGAGACGTCTCCGGAATGCCTGGAACGTGACACATTTTTGCAGGTTTTTTTTTTAAATCCTAACGGCTCTATTTTTGTTTCTAACGGATCTATTGCTTGCAGAAGTATAAAAAGGAGTTTTTAAGTGCATGAAAAAATCTTCTCACCGACCTAACACTAAAGCATTCAAGAGAGAAGAAAGAGAGAGAGTCTCAAGGGAGTTGGTGCTTTCAAGAGGAGAAATCAAGTGCATTCAAGCCTTCTTCATCTGATTTCGTGCTCATCTACTCGCTCCCACTCGGCAATCAAAGCTCGCATTCAAGCCGACGTGATCCACATCGGAAGAACCACCATCATCCAAGCTTTCAACGGCAAAGAGGGTTCTTCCGGTTTTGTTGTTCTTTATTGATTTATTTGCTTTCATAGAAGCTTTTAAATTCTTGTAAAACTCTTAAACATTGTGCTTGTTCCAGTCAAGGGACTTGGAACAAGGGTTAGGCGTCCCAAGCCTAGTTTAAATTGGGGGATTGTAGGGTTCGTTGTTAGCCCGGGTTAAAACGACGAGTTGGGTAGTTCACTCGAAAAACTACCGGACTGTAATCGCCGATTATAGTGGAAAATTCCCAAAGGTGTTTGGGGAGTGGATGTAGGAGCAGTGGAAGCTCCGAACCACTATAAACCTCTGTGTTTGCGATTGATTGTGCTTACCGCTTTATTTTTATTCTTGCACCTACACTTGTGTGTATTGTTTAATTAGACTAAAAATTTTAAAACACCCAATTCACCCCCCTCTTGGGTGACCATCTCTGGGCAACATTATCTCTTGTTTTCAGGAGGGGTTAATTCCATCTTGACTCACAACTGACTACGCAAGTATTTAACTGCACCCAGTGATCTTCCGTCACTGAATTAAAAATTCAGGTAGTCTGGTACCAAAGTACAGTGAGTTGTTTGCTAGTCACAGGTTGCGGTCTCAGGTCAGAGGGCCAAACTTATACCCATATCCACTCGGAACATCTCTCGACAGTGGAGTATTTTGGAATTGGTCACGTTCAGTGAAATGTACTTCTACACTTCACCTGTATGACATACGAGTGTCTCCACACTCCTTGGTTAGGAGGACAACCAATGTATATGTCACACAACGACCTAATCTCGATAATGTTGTCGTCCTAGTAACAACATATCATTTGGTCGCGACCAAGTTTAAGGACTCAAAGATAAATCCTCCTTTATCATAACATAAGTCCTAAGAACTTCATCATATAAGAGTGCATTTGAAGATGAAATGATGAATAATGCCAAATAATACTTTATTAATTTGTCAATTCATTTACAAAATTTAATCATCAATATGCTGACGATTAACATTGAGGCTACAAATCCCAACATTCAGTTCTTGGATATAGCCTTGAACAGAATTTTCTATTCTCTCAACTATTTTTCAATCTCAGTAATTCTCCTCTCATGGTTAGCAGCACTAGTTGTCTCAAGCCTTGCAGTTCAGATTTTATTTCTTTTACCAAGTCAGTGAGATCAATAATTGAATTCCATCGGACTCCAGAATTGAACATTGCCTTTATGATGTTATCTCCAATAAACTTTAGTTGCCACTTCTCAAGTCTGAGTGGAGGATCTGATGGCCTTCGTATTGGAGGAGGTTGACTGACTGGAGGCTCTGTTGGAGGTGCTTGAGTAGGGATTCTTTTGCCTTTGAGTGGTGTTGGAGTGTCTTGACCACTTTCATCTTTAATTCCTTTTTCTTTATGAGTCCATTTGCCTTCAGTTTTGACAAATCTCATTTGCTTTAGTGATTTGTCATTGTAGATATCAGAAGATAGTAGTTCCTTCTTGGTCTTTCCTTCTAGATTCAGATTGAAGTAACTAAAAACTTGAGTTAAGACCATACCATAAGGAAGTGAAGCTTCTTTTCTCTGTCCTTGAGCTTCCATGTATCTGATCATTAAGCAGGGTAGATTAAGTGGGAGTCCTTGTATCACATGATGCATTACTAGTATATCCTTTTCTGAGACATGATCAAATTTTTCTATCTTCGGGAAGAACATTTTGTTGATCATGTGATGCAGCAGTCGCATCTCAACATTCAGTTGATTGGCACTGATTTCAGTCCAATCTTCTGTGATTTTCCTATTGAGAATAGTACTAATCCCTTCGTTCCTATTCTTTAGGTGATCTCCATTTTCTCCATCATTTGGAATCCGAAGAGCATCTCTTAGATTCTCTTCTATAATCAAGATAGGTATATCTTTTACCTTGGATGAGATCTATCCTTGTCCAAATCTTGCATTATTATAGAATTTTCGTACTAAGTCTAGGTAGGTTGGCACATTCAGTGAGCATAGATATTTCCAACTCCTTTAGATTCTGACCTAATGGAAAATTTTCTTTGTCCAAAAACTCAAAATCCACTCTTCTTCTGGTGGAAACATTTCTTATGGAGAGGGGACCTTGCTTCGAAACTGAGGAAGGAGGTGACAGAGAGGCCGTAACAAGTTGATGTGGCGGCGTTTGTTCCCTTTGTGGATTCATTTTCTTTTCTGCCCTAGCCTTCGTTCTCCTCTTTATGTGTGGAGTGATATTCTTTCTCTTTGGTCCAGATGTTACTTGCTTTATTCTCACCATTGGAAGATCAATCAGAACCTCGGAAAGGTTTTCTAGGGTTTTGGAGGTTTTTGTTTGACCGAGAGTTTGAAGATAGAAAGGCGCTCTAAGGGGTATAAAACGTTTCAGGTTTAATATTTCAGAGAGAGAGAGAGAGCTTTTAGAGTCCGTTTCAAATAGTTTTCACTTTAGTCGACTCATTCAACTAATGAGTTGTCTCCTGTAGATTAGGAGTCGACTCTTTTAACTTAAGAGTCGTCTCCTGTAAGTCAGGTGTCGACTCTTTGAACTTAAGAGTCGTCCCTTACTACATGAGTCGACTCCTCATTCACATGAGTCGCCTCCTCAGACAGTTCAAGAGACAAAATCTTTTTAAATATAATTTAAAAATCAATGGTAAACTATATATCAAATCAGCTAAAATTCAACCAATAATAGTCAATCAAAATATGCAATTTATCCTTCATAATCAGTTATCAAAAAGGATCACAAATGCATAATTTACATCTAAATTTACAAAAAACTTCTTCGTTAAGAGGTTTAGTGAAAATATCTGCAATTTGTTTATCAGTATTTATAAATTCTTTTTTTATATCCCCATTTTGAGCATGATTTCTTATGAAATGATGTTTGATTTCTATATGTTTAGATCTTGAGTGTTGTATGGAATTTTTAGTCAGATTTATGGCACTAGTATTGTCACACCTTGTAGGAATTTTATTTTGTTTTATGTCATAGTCCTCGAGTTGTTGCTTAATCTATAGGATTTGGACACAACAACTTCCTGCAGCAATATATTCAGTCTCGGCTGTAGATAGTGCTATGGAATTTCGCTTCTTGCTAAACCAAGAAATTAAGTTTGTTCCAAAAAATTGATAAGTTCCACTTGTACTTTTTCTGTCTAATCTACAACCAGCAAAATCAGCATCTGAATATCCAATCAAGTCGATTGTAGATATCTTAGAATACCATAAACCTAAATGTTGTATTCCTTTTAAGTATCTTAATATCCTTTTAACAGCAATTAAGTGTGATTCTTTAGGATTTACTTGATATCTTGCACACATACAAACACTATACATTATATCAGGTCTACTTGCTGTAAGATAAAGTAAAGATCCAATCATTCCTCTATACAGCTTTGAATCAAAGGATTTACCATGCTCATCTTTTTCTAATTTATAAGAGAGGTTCATAGGAGTACCTATTGATTTTGAATCTTCCATACCAAACTTCTTTAAGATTTTCTTTGTGTATTTGCTTTGGCAGATGAAGATTCCATCTCTTGTTTGCTTGATTTGGAGTCCAAGGAAGAAGTTGAGTTCACCCATCAAACTCATCTCGAACTCACTTTGCATGAGCTTAGTAAATTCTTTACATAAACTTTCATTAGTAGCACCAAATATAATATCATCAACATATATTTGAACAATCAGAATATCAGCATTTTTTTTTTTAATAAACAGAGTTTTATCAATATTTCCTCTTGTAAAATTACTCTTTATTAAAAAGTTGCCTAATCTATTATACCAAGCTCTAGGAGTTTGCTTCAAGCCATAAAGTGCTTTGTTCAATTTAAAAACATAATCTGAAAGTTTATGATTTTCAAATCTAGGTGGCTGTTTTACATAAACTTCTTCAGTTATGAAGCCATTTAGAAATGCACTTTTGACATCCATCTGAAATAATTTAAAATCCATGAAACATGCAAATGCAAGTAATAGGCTAATAGCTTCAAGTCTAGCTACAGGTGCAAAAGTTTCATCAAAATCAATTTTTTCTTCTTGATTATATCCTTTAGCAACTAATCTAGCCTTATTTCTAATTACAATTCCATCTTCATTTAATTTATTTCTGAAAATCCATTTTGTTCCAATTACAAAAATATTTTCAGGCCTTCTAACCAAATTTCAAACATTATTTCTTTCAAATTGATTCAGTTCTTCTTGCATTGCCATTAACCAATTGTTATCTTTTTTAGCTTCTTCAAAAGATTTTGGTTCCATTTGAGAAACAAATGCAAGATGATTACAAACATCTCTAATAGAGGATCTAGTCCTAATGCCTTGTGAAGGATTACCAATTATTAAGTCTCTATGATGACTATATGCATACCTCCATTCTTTTAGTAGACTAATTTTACCTTTAAGCATTTGATCTTCTTCTCCTTAATTTTCATCATGCTCTGAATTTTCAGATGCAGAAACATCCTTTAGGGTTAACTCTTGAATTTGTTTGTTGAGTTCTTCTGCATCATCATCGAGATCTATATTCTTTCTTGAAGAAGGGTCATTAGATTCATCAAAGATAACATATATTGACTCTTCTACGACTAGAGTTCTCTTGTTAAATATTCTATATACTTTGCTTGATGAAGAATATCCAAGAAAAATAGCTTCATCTAATTTTGAATCAAACTTTCCCAAGTTGTCCTTACCATTATTTAGAACAAAACAATTGCAACCAAAAACATGAAAGTATGAAAGATTTGGTTTCTTATTTTTCAAAAGTTCATAAGGAGTTTTCTTTAAAATTGACCTAATAGTAACTCTGTTAAAAACATGACAAGCTGTATTTATGGCTTCAGCCCAAAAATACTTAGGTAAGTTACTTTCACATAACATTGTCCTAGCCATTTCAGTAAGAGTTTTATTCTTTCTCTCTGCAACACCATTTTGTTGTGGTATTCTGGGTGTAGAAAAGTTATGATCAATACCATTTTTAGTACAGAAATTTTCAAAGTCATGATTTTTCAATTCAGTTCCATAATCACTTCTAATCTTGATAGTTTGCAATCCATGTTCATTTAAAATCTTTTTATACAGTTTGGTGAAAGCTGAAAATACTTCACTTTTGTGTGCCAAAAATAAAATCCATGTGTATCTAGAAAAAGCATTCACAATAACAAAGCCATAAAGTTTTCCACGTAGACTTGCAGTTCTAGTTGGTCCAAACAAATCCATATACAGAAGCTCTAAAGGTCTATTTGTGGAGACAATATTTTTAGATTTGAAAGAAGTTCTGGTCTGTTTTCCTAGTTGACATGCTAAGCAGATTTTATCCTTTTCAAATGATAATTTTGGCAAGCCGAAAACAAGTTCTTTTCAAATAAGTTTTGAAATTAAGTCCATGCTTGCATGATCTAATTTTTGATGCCATAACTAGCTAGCTTCACTATTTTTGATTTTCATAGCTACCAAACAGTCCATATTTTTCATGAGTATTTGATCTAAATCAACCAAATACACATTTCCATATCTATGTCCAGTAAATATTGCACCATTGTCATTCTTATTTGAAACTAATGACATAGATGATTCAAAAGTCACAACATATCCTTTGTCACAGAATTGACTAATGCTTAGTAAATTATGTTTTAATCCATCTACCAATAAAATATTTTCAATAAAAATTGTTGGAGTGATCCGAATATTACCAATACCAATGATTTTGTCTTTTCCATTATCACCAAAGATAACCATTCCTCCATCTTTCTTTTTGAGGGACATGAATTGGGATTCATCCCCTGTCATATGTCTAGAGCACCCACTGTCCAAATACTATTTTCTATTTGATGCTTGGGATGCTAGACACACCTCAGTTTCGTGTGCCATTAGACATAGATTTGCAGCTTCTTGTTGCTGTTCTTCTTCTCCAGAGCTGGATTCATCACTGTCACTCCAAGTAGCCAGCATAGCTTTCTTCCTTAACCTTTTCGAAACCTTGTTCAATAGAGGACAGTCTGTTCTGAAGTGTCCAGACTTTTTGCACTCATAATAAACATATTGCTCCTTATGGTTATTTTCTTTGCTTTGCTCCCCCTTGATTACAGGCCTTTTCTTAAAATTTTATCTATTTCTTCTGAAGAATTTTCTGAACCTTCTTGTAATCAGGGTCATTTCCTCACTGTTGTCAGATTCAGAATCCTTGCTCTCATCTTCATGTAGTATGGACTTAAGAGCAATGGTTCTGTGCTTATTGGGTTCGTCCTCTTCAAGGTTCTGTTTCATTGAAAGCTCATGAGTCATTAAGGAACCCAGCAGTTCTTCCAATGGGAGTGAGTTGAGATCTTTGGCTTCTTGAATGGCAGTGACCTTTGCTTTCCATGCTCTAGGAAGAGACCTAAGAATTTTTCGAACAAGATCACTGTTAGAGTAAGATCTACCAAGGCTTTTCAACCCGTTTATAATATCAGTAAATCTAGTAAACATTTCAGTTATAGATTCACTATTTTTCATTTTAAATAATTCATATTTATGCACTAGCATACTGATTTTAGATTCTTTGACTTGGTTAGTGCCTTCATGTGTAACTTTCAGCCTATCCCAGATTTCTTTAGCAGTCATGCAAATAGATATACGATTGAACTCATTTGCATCTAAAGAACAGTAAAGAACATTCATGGCTTTTGCATTCAGCTGAACTATTCTTTTATCATGGTCATCCTATTCAATCTCAAGTTTGAATATGGTGATGCCATCTATAATCTTAGTTGGTGTGTGAGGTCCATTGATAATAACAGTCCATAAATCATAGTCAAGTGCTTGAATAAAAATTCGCATACGTGCTTTCCAATAAGTAAAATTTGTGTCATTAAAAAGAGGTGGTATGTTTGCATATTGCCCTTCGGCAATAGAGGATCCCATGGTGGCTGCCATGACCTTTAACTCTTGATTGTTAGATCAAAAAGTTTCTGTGAGTACCAGGCTCTGATACCACTTGTTGCCCAGAGGTGCAGCCCAAGAGGGGGGGTAAATTAGGTCTCTTAAAATTAAAATGTGAAGAATATGAGTTACTGTTATCTTTCAGTAACTTGTAGATTTAGCAGCGGAAATAAGATTGCACAAATAAAGCTGTAGCTACGATGATGAAAGCAAACAGAAATATGCAGTGGAGGAAGAGATAAATCACACACACAAACATCAAGGTTTATAATGGTTCGGTGCACTCCCAGCACCTACGTCCACTCCCCAAGCCTAGCTTGAGATTTCACTATAACCTAGCAGATTACAGCCTGATTGTTTTCTGGGCTCACAATCAAAAATCTAGTTGGTTTTTCCAGGCAACCAACCGAAAATCTATCCCTGTTTGTTTTCCGGGCTCACAAACAACCCAGTTGGTTTTCAGACAAACTAACCAAAAACTTTACATCATTTATTTTTTCGGGCTCACAAACAACCCAGTTGATTTTCAGATAAACCAACCAGAAACTATTTTCCTTGCTGAATACTCCCGATTCAACAACTTCCAATCAAGGCTTGGAAGAGCCTTTACACGTTTCAAATGAATGAAACTGTTACAGCAACAGATAATCCAAATAAATGAAAGCTGTAACTAGAAAACTTAAAGCTTTAGAATATATAGAATGAAACAATAAAAATGGAAGCTGAAGCCGATGAAGAAGTTGGCTATGAAAGAGTGTCCCAATGCTCGAACAGCAGCTCTTCTCGGTGCAATGAGAAGCTTCAATTGATTTCCTCACGGGAATAAGATTCAGATGAATTCCAGTGAGGATGATGAACTGTTAAGCTTTTTCTTCTCTTTTTCTTGATGAAAACTTTTCTTTTTTGACAAAATTTTTCTTTCTTCTTTGTTGTTTCCCTTCTAAGGTTCCCTCGAATTTTTAGACGAATTTCTCAGCAGGATTTGAATTTCTTTCTTTCCGTTCTGATGGGAATATTTTCTGTTACAAAAGAAGACAAAAGTTGTGCAAGCTTCCGTTGTGGTCCCAGCAGTACAGGGATCGACTCATGTAACTCAGGGTCGACTCATGCTTATTCTGGGTAGGCACTTCAAGATATTGAGATGGCTCTTGCTGTGACAACTTCAAAGGGTAGACTCTTCAATCTTAAGGGTCGGCTCATCTTCTTCAGGAGTCGTCTCTTTAAACACAAGGATCGACTTATCATCTTCAGGAGTCGCCTCTTTAAACATAAGGGTCGACTCATATTATAATTTTTGGCTGACGCTGAGACTGAACTGGGGTCGACTCTTCAAACGCAAGGGTCGACTCTTCAATTTCGGGGGTCGACTCATTTTGAATAAGGGTCGACTCTTCAAACTTTGTCTCAGACGGTAAAAGTTTTCTGTTTAATTTGAACTATATAAGGGTCGACTCTTGCAATACGAGGGTCGACTCATTGACTGGGCCACTTGAGAAAAACATGCTAGAGTCAACTCAAACTTATCCTTTTTGCTTAAGGGTTGACTCAAGTTTTTCATACAAAAAACTTTAGAATTCATCTTTGATCTTCGTGGATTAGTTTAAGATCACTTTTCTTTTAGAACATATCCAATGAAGTGTTTGTGAAGAACTAATGATTTTGCAGTGCTTCATTTCTTCTGATTTTTCTTGACTTATAAAACTTCACAATTAAGCCAACATCATTAGTACATAACATCATCTCAAATATTTTGTAAACATCAAAATTCATCCTTTAGGGTTGACACGAGGTAAGTCGGGGTCGACTTGTGACAGGCCGAGGTCGACTCTCTCAGAGAATCCAGAGAACGGGTTCTTTTGTTTTCCAGCTGGGGTCGACTCAAGGATCCTTGGGGTCGACTCGAGCAAGGTTGGAGTTGACTCGAGTTCTGAAGGGATCGACTCGCTAAGCGTATCAGGGAACGAGCTCTCTATTGTACCAGACGAATCGACCTGAGAGGCTCCGGAGGTCGACTTTTAGTCGACTCGATGAAGTTGGAGTCGACTCTTTCAGAAAATCCTGAACTTCACAGTCGGGCTGATCTCGTGGAACTTGATCCGGACGTGAATTCTTAGGGAAAAGTGATGGGATTTGGATTATGGGAGATGTGAGAATTCCTTAAGATTTAAACAAAGAAAAAAACTTGATTCAAAGAAAGATAAGGAAGAGATGGTTGTGGGAGTCTCACCCAAACCAAATCAACCAGGCAGGAGGAGAAGAGGAGTCTCACCCCTTTCCTTCAGCCTGTTGGCATCACACCAAGAAAGAAGAGTCTCTCTTCACGAAACAAAGGGTCTATTTTGAATGAACTCAAATATTTTCTGCTTATTCTTCAAACCTTTCTTTATATAGAGAGGGAGGCTGGGAAAAGATAAGGACTACAATTCTAAATTTCGTTGGACTCTAAACCAGATAAGGACTCTTTTTAAACCTTCAATCTCCTAATTGATCACCTAAACAATTTACCAAATGAGGCTTATCCGCATGTGACAGCCTTTATTTGCATGACAACGTGAGAGAAGGGAGGGAATTCCAGCCGCAAGCAATTGGGACTCTTCTTGCGCATGGAATCAAAATCCACTTCTTTGAGACTCAATCCAATTGACAAGTGATTATTCCTAATCAACCAATGACCCACTTGACACCTTGGACTCAATCTAATTAGGCGTCAAAGACACTAAACCATTGTGAATTAATTCACTTATTATAAGGACTCAACAACTTGGGACTCAATTTTCTCATGCATCTTGACCCAATGTTCATGGACTAAGGCGTGAGGAGGATGCTCCTGCATCAATTCCCTCCAGCTGGGAAAAGACTCGACTTCGTTGAGTTTTGCGACTGGTATAGCTCGTAGAGATCTGGATTCAGCCACTGGACTTCCTCTATTTTCAACCACGAACAATCTGAAATTGGTCGGCCTTTTTACTTGACTAAAAATTTCTGATATCCTCCCCGACGAGTAGACATGATTTGATCATCCAAAATTTCTTCAATGGTGTTTTTTGGAGCTGTTCGTCGTGGTTGGGATGGCGGCACTGGAGGAGGGTCTTTTGCTTCAACATGATGCCCTTCATATGGCTGTAGGTCTCCAATGTTGAAAATGGGGCTGACCTGCAAGTCATCTGGTAACTCAAACATGTAAGCATTAGGTCCTAGCCGTTTTAATACCATGAAGGGACCAACTCGACGAGGTTGAAGTTTCTAAAAATTTCTGTGGGGAAAACGTTCAGCACTCAACCGAATAAGTACAAGGTCTCCTTCTTGGAACTCAAGAGGATGTCATTTCAGATCTGTTTGTTGTTTGTACATGTCAGTGCTGGCGGCTAATCGACATCGTATTTCAGCATGGATGTCCTGTATGTGCCTTGCAAAATCTTCACCACCTTCACTGGTTTTTGTGTTGACAGGTAGGGAAAGTAGATCAATGGGTTTCTTAGGCTTCAGCCCAAGCACGATCTCGAAGGGTGACATCCCCGTAGTCCGGTTGATGTTGCTATTGTAGGCAAACTCAGCATGTGGCAAGATTAAATCCCAAGATTTAACATGATCTCGGACTAAGCATCGAAGAAGGTTTCCAAGGCTGTGATTGACCACCTCAGTCTGTCCATCGGTTTGGGGATGATAGGCGCTGGAAAAAGAAAGACGGGTGCCAAGCTTCGCCCACAGTGTCTTCCAAAAATAGCTAACGAATTTGACATCACAATCAGATATAATAGTCTTCGGGAGCCCATGTAAATGAACCACTTCTTTTAAGAACAAATCAGCAACTCGAGATGTATCAAAAGTCTTTGTACATGGAACAAAGTGCGACATCTTCGAAAATCTGTCAACAATGACAAAAATAGAATCATATCCTCGTACCGTCTTGGGTAACCCTAGCACGAAGTCCATGCTAAGGTCCTCCCATGGTGAGCTCGGCAATGGTAGTGGAGAGTAGAGGCCGGCGTTAGTCTTTGATCCCTTGGCAAGCTGACAAGTGCGACATTGCTTGATGATTCGACTAACGTCCCTCCGTAATGTCGGCCAATAAAATCGGTCCTCCACCATACTAATAGTCTCATCACAGCTAAAATGTCCTGCAAGACCTCCACCGTGAACCTCTCTAATGATGTGATCTTGAAGTGAAGACTCTGGGACACATAGGCGAGTGCCCCGAAAGAAGAAACCATCGTGCACAGAAAATTCTGGATGCTGCCATCTGTCTTCTACTGAGACTTCTGCAAAAATAGACTGAAATTGTGCATTTGTAGAATATAAGGTTTTCAAATCTTCAAACCATGTTACCTCAGCTTCCAATAGAGTTAGGATATGTGACCTTCGGCTGAGAGCATCAGCGACACGGTTCTCTGCACCCGGTCTATGTTTCAGCACGAATGTAAACTACAGCAGCACCTCCACCCATCTGGCATGTCGTGCACTTAACTTCTTTTGGAAGTTGATGTACTTCAGTGAATCATGGTCAGTGTACATGACGAACTTACGGTGTAGGAGATAGTGTCTCCAATGTTTAAGAGTTTGAACCACAGCGTAGAACTCGACGTCATATGTGCAGTATCGGCGCTTTGCATCATTGAGCTTCTTGCTGTAGAAGGTGATGGGATGGCCTTCTTGACTTAGAACTCCACCAATTTCGATGTGGGATGTGTCACAAGCAACCTCAAATACCTGTTCAAAATTTGGAAGTCGAAGAATTGGAGCTTGAGCTAGAAGTACCTTGATTTCTTCAAAGGCTTTGGTGGCTGCCGGACTCCATTGAAAGAATTCAGCTCGCATATAGTTTGTGATTGGGGCCATTATGCTGTTGTAGTTCCTTATGAACCTTTGGTAGAAGGATGCCAGACCATGGAAGCTCCTTACTTCATGAATGTTGTAGGGTATAGACCACTCTCGAATGGCTTTAATCTTTTCTGGATCGGTAGAAACTCCATTGGCTGAAACTATAAACCCGAGGAAAGGAACTTGTGGCTTGGCAAAGAAGCACTTCTTCAAGTTGACATATAGCTTTTCTGATCTGATAGTGTGAAGCACTTGGCGAAGGTGTTGTTGATGCTCCACACGGCTATGATTGAAAATCAATATGTCATCAAAATAAACAACTACGAAGCGGCCAATGTATGGTTTCAGCACTTGATTCATGACTCGCATGAAGGTACTTGGCGCATTAGAAAGACCAAAGGGCATAACATCCACTCAAAAAGTCCATCCTTGGTCTTGAATGCCGTCTTCCACTCATCCCCATATTTGATTCTGATCTGGTGGTAGCCACTTCGAAGATCCAACTTTGAGAAGATGATGGCTCCATGCAGTAAATCCAGCATATCGTCAAGTCGAGGAATTGGGAAACGGTACTTCACTGTAATCTTGTTGATTGCTCGGCTGTCTACACACATCCTCCATGAACCATCCTTCTTGCGAGTAAGTAGAGCTGGGACGGCACATGGGCTGAGGCTCTCTCGGATGAATCCCTTATCCAATAGCTCTTGCACTTGGCGGTGAAGCTCTTCATATTCCTTAGGATTCAGCCGGTATGCAGGGAGATTCGGCAAGCTTGAACCGAGGACCAAATCTATGGCATGTTGGATGTCCCTCATCGGTGGAAGCTTCTTGGAAAGATCCTCAGGGATTACATCAGTGAAATCATCTAAAATGGACTTGAAATCAGGAGGAACATCTTCTGAATTTTCAGTCCCAACTTTCCTAGACACTAGAGCATACATGACTCCAATTTCTTGGTTACAAGCTTCAAATTTTCTCATGGTTAAAAGCCGTTGGATTATCAGATTTTCAGAGATAAAATCAGTGATTCTAAGGGGCTTTAACACAACTCTTTTGTTGGCACAATGTAGAGAATAATAATTAGATCGACCATCATATTCGACACTACGATCATATAACCATAGCCTTCCTAGAAGAAGATGGCACGCTTTCATGGACAGAACATCGTACCATACTTCATCTCGGAAGTTCTTACCAAGTGAAAAACTGATCAAGCATCTTTGTTTAACAGGGATGGAGGAGTCTTCGATCCAACTTACCCGATACGGCTTGGATGCGGTACCGATTTCAGATTCAGCTTTTTCAGTACTTCTTCAAAAATGATGTTCATGCAGCTTCTATTGCCAATGATAAGGTTTAGAGACTTGTTGGCATGATCGACATGAGTGTGGAAGATATTGGTGTACTAATCTTCCTCCACGTTCTCCTCCTATTTGCAGCCTGTAAGAACGTGCCGCACGACACACATGGGCAGATCTAATGCTTCAAGCTCCACTGCAGGAGTTTCTTCATCAGGCTCTTCGCCCCCTTCATTTACTTCTTCATCAGTGGGCTGAGAGGAGAGAGCATCTTCAGAAGGGCCTATGATCTCATCTTCCTCACATACCAAAGCGAAGCACTGGTCTCTGGTGGGGCAAACAACAGCAAAATGGCCTCGCCCGCCGCACTTGTAACATTCAACCGAATTTTTTCCTTGCGGCGTAGGTTGTGGCATTGGCCCTTCATTTCTCTCATGGGCCCTCGTAGTTCCTCTATCCTGGAATGTACTTCAATTAACAGAGGATTCAGATATGAAACTAGGGACATTACCTCAAGGAAAAGAAATTCCTCGGTTGGTGTTGCGATCGGAAAACCGTCGTGCAATCGGTGCTTGCGCAGGGCGCCGTTGTCGTAGCTATGCTTCAACTTGAACGGCGAGTTGGTATGCCTCCTCTAAACTGAAGATGCGCGCCATCAACAACTTCCTTTTGATATCTTCCCTCAACCCGGATCGATACCGAGTTAGGGATTGTCGCTCCGTCTCCGTGATGTTGCTGCGGATCATCAACTCATTAAAACGGACTGTATAATCCTCGACGGAAGAGCTCCCTTGACGATGTTTTAGAAGTTCTTCGAAGAGCATCTCCTCATAGTTGAGAGGAAGAAACTTCTGTTGGGAACATGCCCATGCCGCAGAAAATTAAAAAAAATTCAGATGGCAGCGGAAGAGGCATGCGCGGGATCGACGTTCATCACATGAACGTATTTCAAAAGCCGTTCGTAGATAGATTAGGATTAAAAACTTTAAAACTATTTGGAAGATCAAATCTTCACCTTGTGCGGGTAGATGATCACCGCAA
The DNA here is from genome assembly GCF_009389715.1 of Phoenix dactylifera. Taxonomy (NCBI): domain Eukaryota; kingdom Viridiplantae; phylum Streptophyta; class Magnoliopsida; order Arecales; family Arecaceae; genus Phoenix; species Phoenix dactylifera. Next base: position 60,834 of record NW_024068863.1, on the reverse strand, counting down.
ACTGAAGTTCGTAGTTTAGGAAGAAGGCTCGCTTGAAGCCGCACACGCGTCCGGCCTCTACGGGTATCCACACGAAGCAAAAACCGATCCAAACGCTCCAATCTCCCCAGGGTGCTAGCTCCCTTGTAGAGATTTGTTTTGATGGCTGATGTCCTCCCTTTTAATCAACCCTTGATTGCCTAAGGGAGGAGGATGAAGAAGGTGGACTCAAGGAAGAAGATCACCAAGCCTTGCAGCTCCTTTTCCCTTGCATGCGTTGGAAGGAGGAAGCGAGGAAGAGGATGCCGCCAAGACTCTTCTTGGCTTTTCCCTTGCTTGCGGCTGAAACAAGAGGAGGAGGAGAGGAGGGGCCACGGGATGGAGAGTAGGAAGTCTTCAATACCCTAATGCACCCTCACGCCTCCTCTTAAATAACATGTGGAGCTCCTACAAAGTAGGAGCTCCTTGATAAGTTTCCAAGAGGGGCGCCGGCCCCTTTTGTTGTGCCGCACCATGCAAGGAAGAGGAGGAGGGGCGTGAGCCCCTCTTCATATGTTGCCCTAGTCCTCCTCTAAGGAGGATTGGGAGGCCCTTATTTGGTTTAGTCATAATCTCAATTGGCTTTAACCAAATCATGAACCATTTGAGTTTAATATAGGTAAGTCCTAATCCAATTAGAACTCAAATCAATTATGACTCAATTGAACTCTTCAATCCTAATCCAATTAGGAGTCTTGTTAATTCATTAGATTAATAATTAATTAGGACTTAAGAAATTCTAATCCAATTAGGATTTATTCAATTTTAGTCCTAATCCAATTAGGACTCTAATTTGAATCCGAAGTCCTAATCCAATTAGGACTTCTAGGAATCCTATTCTAAGTAGGAATCCAAATTGAATTCAAAATCCCAATCCAATTAGGATTGTAGGAATCCTACTCCAAGTCCAATTAATTAATTCTCTTTCCTTCTTCAACTTCTTATCAATCGGATTGATTACTCGTGATTCATAATCACATTTCAACCATCGGATCGGTCAATACTTCTAGTATGTGTGACCCCATAGGTTCTATTCTGGCTGGTAGTGAGATATATTGTAATCTCTATCACAATATCATTGAAAACTCCTTTCAATGGGTTGGAATAGTCCCAACTCAACTCATCAGGGTTTATCGATCATCGAGATATTCCCTGTGAGTCTTACCATCCACCAGTGACACCTAGCAGCATGTAGTGGCTACCCAGCGGAATGAAATGATGAACCTCTAGATGCAGTTATCGTATGATACAGTCCTACTATCGTGGATCCCTACAGGACGGAGGTCATGGACAACTCGTCAAACCCCATCATCTGTCATATGTCAAGATTTATTCGACTTAAGTTCGAGAATGAAAAACTCTTACTCCACTATTTTTACTGCCCTGGCCGACACATAGGATCTCTCCTTATCTACCAAGCTCGATAGATTCTATATAGGTGCATACCCTACTTCTATAGTGAACCTATTGCAGCCAATCTACACTGCATGGATCCGTATGTCTAGAGACCATGTATACGTGCAGTCAAACTACAATAACCTTACTGTGAGTAGCCGAAGCACCACTAGGGTTAAAGGACCAGTCATACTACTGCAACATCAAGCAAGTCACTGACAAGTGGATAGACATCCAAGTGACTTCTTGTCTTGGTCACGCTCAGTACCCTTGTTCTTTAACAAGCACCTGCATTATTACTTCAGTATCGCCACACCGTGGACTCGAGTCTCGTCCATCCACAAGAAAAGCAATGTGTGCACTGATCTCATCGGATCGATTACCGTCCTCGTGATGATCCATTGATCAGGAGCATTTTAGAAATTAATCACCAATGATGCATGGCTCAAATTCTTAACTCTTAAGAATATGCATCATCATCTTATTAATTCTTGGACGATTCATAGACACATAAACAATATGAATGAAAAAGATGCCTTTTATTTATTCAATAATAAATAGTCAAGTACAAAATTATATTCTAGAATTAACAATGTGTCAGCCAGATTGGCTTCTAGGGTATACATGTTAGATGTATGCCCTAGAAGCCAATCTGGCGGATACATTATTAATTCTGAAACATAAATTTGTACTTGACTTTATTATTATTGAATAATAAATGGGCATCTTTTCATTCATATTATTTATGTGCCTATGAATCGTTCAAGAAATTAATAAGATGATGATACATATTCTCAAGAATTGAGAATTTGAGCCATGTATCATTGGTGATTAATTTCTAAATGCTCCTGATCAATGGATCATCACGAGGACGGTGATCGATCCGATCATTGCACAGATCGCTTTCCTTATGGATGGACGAGACTCGAGTCCACAGTGTAGGAACACTGAAGTGATAGTGCAGGTGCTTGTTAGAGAACAAGGGTACTGAGCGTGACCAAGACAAGAAGTCACTTGGATGTCTATCCACTCGTCAGTGACTTGCTCGATGTTGCAGTAATATGACTGGTCCTTTGACCTACGGTGCTTCGGCTATTCACAGTAAGGTTATTGTAGTTTGACTGCACATATACATGGTCTCTAGTCATATGGGTTCTTGTTGTGTAGATTGGCTGCAGTAGGTTCACTGTAGGAGTAGGGTATGCACTTACATGGAATCTATCGACCTTGATAGATGAGGAGAGATCCTATATGATTTATAAGACTGAGTTCTAAGACCTTGGCCGGGGCAGAATATGTTAGATGTATGCCCTAGAAGCTAATTTTGGCTGACACATTATTAATTCTGGGACATAATTTGTACTTGACTTTATTATTATTGAATAAATGAAAGGCATCTTTTTCATTCATATTGTTATTGTGTCTATGAATCGTCCAAGGAATTAATAAGATGATGATGCATATTCTCAAGAGTTGAGAATTTGAGCCATGTATCATTAGTGATTAATTTCTAAACGCTCCTGATCGATGGATCATCACGAGGACTGTGATCGATCCGATGAGATCAGTGCACACATTACTTTTCCTGTGGATGGACGAGACTCAAGTCCACGGTGTAGGGACACTGAAGTAATAGTGCAGGTGCTTGTTAGAGAACAAGGGTACTGAGCGTGACCAATACAAGAAGTCACTTGGATGTCTATCCACTCGTCAGTAACTTGCTTGATGTTGCAGTAGTGTGACTGGTCCTTTGACCTGCGATGCTTCGGCTACTCACAGTGAGGTTATTGTAGTTTGACTGCACACATAAATAGTCTCTAGCCATATGGGTCCATGCAGTGTAGATTGGCTACAGTAGGTTCACTGTAGGAGTAGGGTATGCACCTATAAGAAATCTATCGACCTTGATAGATAAGGAGAGATCGTATGCGATTTATAAGACTGAGTTTGTAAGACCTCGGCCGGGGCAGTATACACAGTGGAGAAAGAGTTTTCCACTCTCGAACTTAAGTCGAATAAATCTTCACATACGACAGACGATGGGGTTTGATGAGTTGTCCATGACCTTCGTCCTGTAGGGATCCACAATAGTAGGACTGTATCACATATTAACTGCACCTAGAGGTTCATCATTCTATTCTGCTGGGTAGCCACTACATGTTGCTAGGTGTCACTGGTGGATGGTGAGACTCACAGGGAATATCTCGATGATCGATAAATCCAAATGAGTTGAGTTGGAATCGTTCCTACCCATTGAAAGAAGTTTTCAATGATATTGAGATAAAGATCGCAATATATCTCACTACCAGTCAGAATAGAACCATGAGATCACACACACTAGAAGTATTGACCGATCCGATGGTTGAAAAGTGCTTATGAATCACAAGTAATCAATTCGATTGATAATAAGTTGAAGAAGAAATAGGAATTGATTAATTGGACTTAAAACACGAATCCTACTTGGAGTGGAATTCCTAGAGTCCTAATTGGATTAGGACTGGAATTCCTACTTGGAGTAGGACTGGGATTCCTACTTGAAGTAGGATTTCCACAATCCTAATTAGATTAGGATTTTGAATTTATTTTGGATTCCTACTTAGAATAGGATTCCTAAAAATCCTAATTGGATTAGGACTTCGGATTCAAATTAGAGTCCTAATTAGATTAGGACTAAAATTAAATAAATCCTAATGGGATTAGGACTTCTTAAGTCCCAATTAATTATTAATCTAATGAATCAAGATGACTCCTAATTAGATTAGGATTGAAGGGTTCAATTGAGTCATGGTTCATTAAGTTCTAATTGGATTAGGACTTACCTAGATTAAACCCAATTGGTTCACCCTTGGACTAAGCCTAATTAGATTAGGGCTTAACCACATTAGGGCCTCCCAATCCTTACTTAATGAGGATTAGGGTTTACCATGAGGGAGGGGCGCAAGCCCCTCCCCTTTTTCATCCTTGGTGCATGAAGAGAGGGGTCGGCGCCCCTCTTAGGAAATAGATCAAGGGCTCCTAACTTGTAGGAGCCCTAGATGCTTTATAAGGAGAGGGGCTTGGCGGCACCTAGGTATTGGAAAATCTCCTCTTCCTTGTGTCGTACACCCCCTCTTCTTCTTCCTCTTGGTTCATCCGCAAGCAAGGAGAAGAAAAGAAGAAGGCCTTGGCGGCCTCCTCCTCCTCCTTTCCTCCTTCCAACGCAGGGAAAAGAAAGAAGGCTGCAGGGGCTTTGATCCTTCTCAGATCTTCATCCTTCTTCTTCCTCGTCCCAAGCACAATCAAGGGTTGATTCAAAGGGAGGACATCAGCCATTAAAAGAAGTCTCTGCAAGGGAGCTAGCACCCCGGGGAGACAAAGACAGTGCATGAGATGAACGGCGATCTAAGTGGTTGATGGCGATTGGATCAAGAGTTGATCAAGGATCGAGTCAAGGAGGCTTGGAACCAATTCAAGAGTTGAAGACCAGTTGATTGATTGACGTGCATGTGCTTGTAATATGACCTAATTAGAATCCATGATCATCACCTATTTAAAGTTTAGCTTTACTTAATGCTGCGATTATAAATGCCTGCAATGTGCCGTTTGCATGTGATGTGAATGAGAGTCGGGTAAATAGGTTTACATGTGATGCAAACTATTAGACCAATCCAAATAAGACCTAAACTAAAACCTCCTCAATCAAGTCGAGAGTGAACCAACATGAGCGAGTCATATTAGATTAATTGATCTAATTGGTGTCTAGGAAAGCATGAAAGGTGGTTACTTAATTAGGACCTTACTCTCTGAGTAAGGAGAGCCTCCCACCTACTTACCTGGCCAATTGATCGATTACCTCTTATGAAGAGCTCAAGTTGCAAACACTAAGACATGATTAACCGATATTAAGTCCATAGGTCTTCCACCGTAGTAGAGCTGCTAAGGCTTTTCTGATGTTGATTTGTCTCGGCTGGACACAGTGGGCAAGTTGCATCGGGGGGCTGGACCTCTCTATAGACATGAGATGTTGTAGGGTAAAGGTGGGGTTGGGCACCAATAACTGTTAGGTGAGGGCCCAATGACGACTTTATTTCTACGATTATACGGTGGGTCTGATTTAACTAAGGAATGGGACCAATAACTGTTAGGTGAGGTCTTCATGACTTAGAGACCAAGTAGCACTGCAACATGCTTGAGAAGCATTGTACAAGAGCTGTACATTCATCAATTTATGTGTCACCAATAACTGTTAGGTGAGGTGACATGTAAATCGGTGGGACCGCAATACCCACTAGAAACCCTAGTCGTGTAGGATTTCCATTTTCCTACCAGGAAAGTGTGAGGAATTCGAGAAAATAGTGGGAGGTACATTTGTTCTAAAAGACCTTAGAACAGATTAAGGATCAAGTACAAAAGTCTAACTAGAATCTTTACTCTCTGCAGATCATAATGTCAGCCTCAAACCCTTTGACCCGTATTCTTGAGACCAATCGATTGACCGGTACCAATTACAGAGACTGGCTTAGAAATCTTAAAATTGTTCTGAGTTGCGAGAAAATAGGCTATGTGCTCGACAATGACATCCCCACATTACCAGCACGTCCGACTACTGATCAGCATGCGACGCATGAAAAGTGGACAAACGATGGCATTAGGGTCAAGTGCTATATCATGGCATCCCTGTCCAATGAACTCCAATGCCAGCATGAGAATATGAAGACTGCTAGGGACATACTGGCACACCTGCAAGAGTTGTATGGTAAGCAGAGTCGCACAGCTCGTTTTGAAGTATCCAAGAGGCTCTTCAAAGCAAAGATGCACGAGGGGCAGTCCGTCCATGATCACGGTCTGACTATGATCAAGGAACTAGAGGAGCTTGAGAAGCTCGGTATGAACATGCACAAGGAATTGCAAGTAGATCTGATCCTTCAATCCCTTCCTGATTCATTTGGACAGTTTATAGTAAACTACCACATGAATAAGATTGAATGCACTAAGACTGAACTGATAAATATGTTGGTAACTGCTGAGGGAGCCTTGAAAGGTTCAAGGGGCAATGTCCTTGCTGCTGAGTTGACTTCTGGTTCCAAAAGAAAGTCTACTTGGAAGAAAAAGAAGCCTGCTAAGAAGCAGAAGAAAGACAAGAAGCCAAAGAAGGAAGTTCAAAAGAAAAAGGCTAATGACAAAGGAAAATATTTCTACTGCAATGTCGACGGCTACAGAAAGAGAAACTGTTCTTCATACCTCGAGAGCCTGAAGAACAAGAAAGGTGACACACCTTCAGAAGGTATAGACTTGCTTATAATTGAAACTAATCTAACGGTTTCTTCTACTTCTAGTTGGGTTATAGATTCTGGTTCTAGTGCTCATTTGTGCACTACCATGCAGGGTCTAAAGAAAAGTAGAAGGCTGGCAGAAGGTGCGGTAACCCTTCGGGTTGGCAACGGGGCAAAAGTTGCTGTTGTGGCTGTGGGCACCTACCATCTGCGACTACCATCTGGTTTTAGTTTATTACTTAGAGACTGCTATTATGTACCTGCTGCTAGCAGAAATTTGATTTCTGTTTCATGTCTAGCACAGGAAGGTCATGTTTTTACATTTGACAAAGACTGCTATTCTATTTATTTCAGAAATAAAATAGTCGCACGTGGTTTTATGATTGACAGTCTTTATCATTTGCATATGGATGTATCTATAAATGTGTCTGAGCAAGAAGTGAATGCCAAAGGATCCAAAAGATCCAGGGATGAGATAAACCAAAAATATTTGTGGCACCTCAGGCTTGGCCATATTGGAGAGGACAGAATGAACAAAATGGATAAAGATGGGCTTCTCGGCTCATTGACTTCCGAGTCATATCCAGTTTGCGAGTCCTGTCTTCAAGGAAAAATGGCTAGATTGCCCTTTGTAGGACATGGGGAGAGGACCACTGAAATACTTACCCTGGTACACACAGATGTGTGTGGCCCATTCGATGTGCAAGCCAGGGGACGTTATTTGTACTTCATTACCTTTACCGATGATTATTCATGGTATGGATATGTGTATCTTATGAGACACAAATCTGAATCTTTTGAAAAGCTCAAAGAGTTCAGAAATGAAGTAGAAAAACAAACTGGAAAACCCCTTAGGGCTCTTCGATCAGATCGAGGAGGAGAATACCTTAGTGGAGAATTTCGGGACTATCTCAAGGACAATGGCATAGTCTCACAATGGACTCCCCCGGGTACACCTCAACTTAATGGGGTGTCAGAGAGGAGAAATCGGACTCTATTGGATATGGTCTGGTCCATGATGAGCTTCACTGATCTACCGATGTTTCTTTGGGGAGATGCCTTACTTACCGCAGTATATCTACTGAATAGAGTTCCTTCTAAATCCGTTCCTACCACACCGTATGAGATATGGCATGGTAAGAAACCAAGTCTTGGTCATCTCAAAATTTGGGGATGTCCGGCCCACGTCAAAAGACTATAGACGGACAAACTAGAGGCTAGGACCATAAGTGCTCGTTTTATAGGATATCCTAAAGAGTCATTAGGATACAATTTTTACGTCTCAGAGGATCACAATGTGTTTGTGAGCTGTCATGCCATCTTCTTGGAAAATCAGTTTATCCTTGATAGAGGCAGTGGGAGGAAAATTGAGCTTGAAGAGAAAGTCTCTGAAAAGCAACGAGTCATGGATCCTATCAAACCCATTCATACAGAGCCAGTACACGATGTCCCTCAACCACCTCGCAGATCTAGTAGGGTCTCCCATCCTCCCGATAGATACTTAGGTATACTAGAAGAGGATACCGAGGAAATGTTCCTAGTGGGAGATAGGGATCACATACAGGATCCCAAAATCTACGACGGGGCGATATCTGATATCGATTCCGAGAAATGGTTGGAAGCTATGAAGTCAGAGTTAGACTCCATGCATTCCAACCAAGTCTGAACCTTAGTAAATCCACCAGAAGGTATTGTACCTATTGGATGCAAATGGATCTACAAAAGAAAGATAGGTTCGGATGGAAAGGTAGAAACCTATAAAGCAAGGCTAGTGGCGAAAGGGTATAGTCAACGCGAAGGCATTGACTATCAGGAGACCTTTTCACCTGTAGCCATGCTAAAATCCATCCGAACATTGCTTGCCATTGCAGCATTTCATGATTATGAAATCTGGCAGATGGATGTGAAAACTGCTTTTCTGAATGGATATCTTGATGAAGATATCTATATGGAACAGCCTTCGGGTTTCACTTCCAGTGATGGAGATCACAAGGTCTGCAAGCTGCAAAGGTCCATCTATGGACTAAAGCAAGCATCTCGGAGTTGGAACGCTCGTTTCGATGACGCAATCAAAACGTTTGATTTCATCAAAAACGAAGACGAACCGTGTGTTTACAAAAAGGTTAGTGGGAGTGCTGTCGTATTTCTCGTACTGTACGTGGACGACATTCTCCTGATAGGGAATGATATTTCCATGCTAGCCTCGGTCAAGGTCTGGTTGTCAAAAGAGTTCTCCATGAAAGACCTTGGGGAAGCATCCTATATTTTGGGAATAAAGATCTATAGAGATAGATCTAAAAGGATGCTTGGCCTATCACAGAAGTGTACATAGAGGAAGTGCTGAAAATGTTCAGCATGGAAAACTCTAAAAGGGGTCTCTTACCCCTAAGGCATGGAATTCATCTCTCCAAGAAGATGTGCCCCAACACATCTGAAGAGATTCAACGCATGAGCAAGATCCCCTATGCATCGGCAATAGGGAGCCTCATGTATGCCATGCTATGTACACGACCTGATATAGCCCTTGCTGTGAGTGTCACAAGCAGATATCAGTCGAATCCAGGTGAAGAACACTGGACAGCTGTAAAGAATATTCTTAAGTACTTGAGAAGTGTTAGATGTATGCCCTAGAAGCCAATCTGGCTGACACATTGTTAATTCTAGGGACATAATTTTGTACTTGACTATTTATTATTGAATAAATAAAAGGCATCTTATCATTCATATTATTTATGTGTCTATGAATCGTCCAAGAAATTAATAAGATGATGATGCATATTCTCAAGAGTTGAGAATTTGAGCCATGTATCATTAGTGATTAATTTCTAAATGCTCCTGATCAATGGATCATCACGAGGACGGTGATCGATCCAATCAGTGCACAGATCACTTTCCTTCTGGATGGACGAGACTTGAGTCCATAGTGTAGGGACACTGAAGTGATAGTGCAGGTGCTTGTTAGAGAACAAGGGTACTGAGCGTGACCAAGACAAGAAGTCACTTGGATGTTTATCCACTCGTCAGTGACTTGCTTGATGTTGCAGTAGTATAACTGGTCCTTTGACCTGCGGTGCTTCAGCTACTCACAGTGAGGTTATTGTAGTTTGACTACACGTATACATGGTCTCTAGTCATATGGGTCCTTGTGGTGTAGATTGGCTGCAGTAAGTTCACTGTAGGAGTAGGGTATGCACTTATATGGAATCTATCGACCTTGATAGAAGAGGAGTGATCCTATGTGATTTGTTAGACTGAGTTCTAAGACCTTGGCCAGGGCAGTAATATAAAGTGGAGAAAGAGTTTTCCACTAACGAACTCGAGTCGAATAAATCTTGACATATGACAGACGAAGGGGTTTGGCGAGTTATCCATGACCTCCGTCCTGTGAGGATCCACGATAGTAGGACTGTATCACATGATAACTACACCTAGAGGTTCATCATTCTATTCTACTGGGTAGCCACTACATGCTGCTAGGTGTCACTGGTGGATGGTGGGACTTACAGGGATTATCTCGATGATCGATAAACCCTAATGAGTAGAGTTGGAATCGTTCCAATCCATTGAAAGGAGTTTTCAATGATATTGTGATAGAGATCATAATATATCTCACTACCAGTCAGAGTAGAACCTATGGGGTCACACACACTAGAAGTATTGACCGATCCGATGGTTGAATCGTGATTAGGAATCACAAGTAATCAATTCGATTGATATTTAGTTGAAGAAGGAACAAAGGAAATTAATTAATTGGACTTGAAACAAGAGTCCTACTTCGAGTAGGATTCCTAGAGTCCTAATTGGATTAGGACTGGGAATCCTAGTTGGAGTAGGACTAGGATTCCTACTTGGAATAGGATTCCTACAATCCTAATGAGATTAGGAGTTTTGAATTAAAATCGGATTCCTACTTGGAGTAGGATTCCTAGAAGTCCTAATTGAATTAGGACTTCGAATTCAAATAAGAGTCCTAATTGGATTAGGACTAAAATTAAATATGTCCTAATTTGGATTAGGGTTTCTTAAGTCACAATTAATTATTAATCTAATGAATCAATAAGACTCCTAATTGGATTAGGATTGAAGAGTTCAATTGAGTCAAAATTGATTTAAGTTCTAATTGGATTAGGACTTACCTAGATTGGATCCAAATTGGTTCACCCTTAAGCTAAGCCTAATAGGATTAGGGCTTGACCACATTAGGGCATTCCAAACTGTTGGACATATTCTGCCGCTGTGCGGGCCATACCTTGCGGGGTCCCTGAGCAGCACAGGGAGGGTCACTGTCAGCATGTCCTGCCGCCTGCCAACGGCGATGGCTTGGTTAGTAGGTGGGTTATACCCGAGGGTCCCTGAACCCATGGCGAGGCCAGGTCGGAGTCCGGGGTGGGCGAGGCCTTGGTCGGAGTCGACTCGTGGCGCTGCCTTTGGTGGGGTTTAAGGAAATAGAGTTGCGCCTTCACTAACAACGGTCGGTTTTGGTGTAATGGTAGCGCTTGATCCTGACAACTGGTATCAGAGCCAGAGGTCTCGAGTTTGAAACCCAGGCATCGCGTTGGGGGGGGGGAATGTTGGACATATTCTGCCGCTGTGCGGGCCATACCTTGCGGGGTCCCTGAGCAGCACAGGGAGGGTCACTGTCAGCATGTCCTGCCGCCTGCCAACGGCGATGGCTTGGTTAGTAGGTGGGTTATACCCGAGGGTCCCTGAACCCATGGCGAGGCCAGGTCGGAGTCCGGGGTGGGCGAGGCCTTGGTCGGAGTCGACTCGTGGCGCTGCCTTTGGTGGGGTTTAAGGAAATAGAGTTGCGCCTTCACTAACACCGGTCGGTTTTGGTGTAATGGTATTGTTGACCCTCTAATGGATTTTGATGAATACAAAACACTAGAGTATAATTCCATTTATCTTAACAATTTAATTGAGGAATTCATGTGATTAATTAAGAATATTGTTAAGAAATGTCTAGGCAAGTTCCCATGATTTTTAAGAACTTATTGAAGAATTTTTGAGATGAAAGAAAAAGTTCAGGGACAGCCGAGACGTCTCCGGGTTGTCTCCGAGACGTCTCTGGCACAAACAGGAAGAACTGGCACGTCTGGAGACGTCCCCGTAAAGCGCGGAGACGTCCCGGAGCGCGGAGACGTTCCCTGAAAAAGCGGAGTCGGCTCTCTCAGAGAATTCCAGAAGACTTGTTTTTCGGAGATATAACGGCGGAGACGTCTCCGTAAAGCGCGGAGACGTCCCCGGAGCGCGGAGTCGTCCCCGAAGAAGCGGAGTCGTCCCCATGCAAAAAGCGCAAACAAGCGGAGACGTCCCCGTAAAGCGCGGAGACGTCCCCGGAGCGCCTGGGACGCGACTAACAACTTTTTCAGGTTTGATTTGAATTTCAAACGTCTCTTTTTTTGTGTCTAACGGCTATATTTGCTTTTTGGGCTATAAAAGGGACCTCTTAAGTGCTTCTCAATATCTTCTTACCAACAAAAAGCTAGATCATTCAAGAGAGAAGTAAGAAAGAAAAGTTCAAGGGAGTGAGTGCATTCAAGTGAAGAAATCAAGTGTTTTCAAGCTTCCCAAGTGATTTCAAGCTCAACCACTCTCGTGCGCTCGGGATTCAAAGCTCACACTCAACCCTACGCGCTCCACATCGGAAGAATCAACATCTCCCACGCTTCCAACGGCAAAAGGATTCTTCCGGGTTTTAAAGTTTATCATTGTTATATTCGCTTATTTAGAGCTTTCCAATCTTTTGTAAAACTCTTTCTTTATTGTGCTTGTTCCAGTCAAGGGACTTGGAACAAGGGAAAGGCGTCCCAAGCCTAGGTGAAATTGGGGGTTTTAGGGTTCGTTGTTAGCCCGGGGTAAAACAACGAGTTGGGTAGTTCACTCGAAAAACTACCGGATTGTAGGGTTCGTTGTTAGCCCGGTGTAAAACAACGAGTTGGGTAGTGCACTCGCAAAACTACCGGACTGTAATCTGGAGGATTATAGTGAAATTCCCAAGAGGTCTTGGGGAGTGGATGTAGGTGCTGGGGTGCACTGAACCACTATATGTTTGTTGTGTTTGTGATGCTTTTTGTCATTGTCTAACTTGCTCACTTACTTACTTAGATAAATTGCTTGCTTAACTCTTATCCGCGCATCCTTCAGTTGCAAGCATATTCAATTTACTTAATCAAGTCTCATTCAATAAATCAAACTGTTGCTAAGTTTAAATTCCACTGTGCATCTATACAACTTAGCATAATTAATTGAAAAGTGTTAGAAGTAGCCTAAAAGTTTTAAAAGACCCAATTCACCCCCCCTCTTGGGTTGTATCTACTGGGCAACAAGTGGTATCAGAGCAGGTGCTCTATAATTTCTTGCCTTGTGTTTTTGACCTAACCGTCAAAGAGCCAAAGATCATGACAACTCAAATAGATAGTTTTCTAGGAGAGGGACAATTAATTGATAGACCTCCACTATTTAATGGCATAAACTATACACATTGGAAAGCACGCATGCGCATCTTCATACAATCACTTGATTATAATTTATGGAGAATTATAGTCAATGGAACACACACAAACACTAGTCATAATGAGAAAATGGTGCAACAAAACTCAAAAGCCATGAACCTATTATATTGTGCATTAGATAGGAATGAGTTTAATCGCATATCTTCTTGCATAACTGCTAAAGACATGTGGAATATGCTAGAGGCTAAATATGAAAGCACTAACATTTTTAGTGAATCTGAAATTAGCTCTAAAGAAAAAGAGAGACAAGGTGATATTGAAAACCTATGCCTTGTGGCACACAAGGACGAGGTATGTATTGAAATGCAAAGTGTCTCCTCTTCTGAATATGAAGTATATGATAAACTTGAAAATGATTTTACACTTGATGAGTTACATGATGCATTTCTTGATTTAATGAAAGAACATAAGAAACTCATTTGTAAAAATAAAGAACTAAATCAGAAAAACCAACTTCTCACTGAAAGCCATGATAAACTTAAGAAAAATAATGAATTGCTTTCAGAAGATAACAAAAGATTAACTAAAGAAGTTGACAAATTAAAACCTGTTGTTGAAAGATTTACTTTGAGCTCTGAAAAGTTGAATCTAATGATAAATAATCAAAGAGCTGAATTTGATAATATTGGATTGGGATGTCAACCTTGGTACACCCAAAAATCTTTCAATAATATGTTTGTTAAAATAGTTTCTAATCATTTTAAAATAGATTCTTATAATGCTGATAAACAGGAACAAAGGTTATGCAAAATCTCTTCTGTTCCTAAATCTGTACATTGCAAATTTGATAAACCTAAAAGGCAAAAACAGAAAACTAAAGGGTTATCTACCACTCATGTTAAATCCATGTTTGTTAAATTTAATAAGAAGATGCAGAAATACACTTCTTGTAGTCCCAAAATCTGCAAGCCTATGGACAAAATAGCTATTAAGAAAATATGGGTTCCAAAAGGAACAATAATAGCTAACCTGCAAGGACCCAAAAGAGCTTGGGTTCCTAAGTTGAAAATCTAAATATTTTCTGCAGGTGTGTCTAGCACTCAAGGCTCCAACAAAAGATGTTAAATTGGACATTGGGTGCTCTAGACATATATTAAAGAGTGAAACTTAAAATATACTTAAGAAAAGTGACTAAAATGGAAGAAATAATGAAATTAGTAATTCTTGCATCCTCTCATACTGAAATTGTTTTATTAGTTGATTAAAACATAACTTGCAAGTATTAATCATTCTTTTCTTGTGATATAAGTGATATTTCTGATATGAAAAGAAAATATATCCAAATCACTCCATCTTTCTAGATTATGCTTTACTTATAAATGGATAATTTGGTAAATCAATTCTCCTAAGAACAACTCTATGAATTCTCTATATGCTTGACTGAGAGTTTTTATCCATGGCATTATTGTTCATTGATCATAGATATGAAAATGTGTACTTGGTATATCTTTGAATATATGCATTATAAATACTATGATCAAAGAATTCTTTTTGGCATATAAAATTAACTTATGCTAGTATGGACCTAATCTCAAAAGATCTTGTCATTGGCTTACTTAGATTATCTTCTGCAAGGTCAAAGTTTGCTATGCATGTTAACTAAGGAAACAAACAAGAATCAATTTCTAAATCTAAAGATGTTGTTTCCAACACTAAGTTTTCAAAAGCTTACATTAGCCTTGTTCTTGGCACTCAAATTAAAATATTTTCTGCATTGGCACAAACTCACAAAAAGCGATCAAATGATAAAGGTTTGCAAACTATGAAATCATGGCATAGTGATTGAAAACCAATTTTGTGTTAAGTTGTGCACAGAAAAATAATATTAAATTAATTATTTCAACCAAGGACAACTTAAGTAAAATAGGATTAATAGAATTCTTGAAAAAATGAAAAAGACAATTGTGTATGATAGTCATTTTAAAAGCTATCATCACTGCTTGTCATACATATGATTTCTATTAGATCTATTTTTGATAAAAACTCCTTTTGATCTTCTGAAAAATGGAAAATGAACCATTGCATATCTTTCATAGTTTTCAGTCGTTCATACTATGCTTGATATGTTCTTATGAAAATAATGCAATCCTTGGATATCACTCATCAAGCAATGCATATAGAATATTCAATGAAAAGATTTTAGTTGCAGAAATATCAATTCATCTTATTCTTTATGAGACTAATGATCTTTCATGAAGACACTAAAATCAGATTATTTGACATGTATATGATTAATCTTTTTGCATACATATAATAATCTGAAAACTAAAACACTCATTACAAATATAATAAAGCAATATATGATTTGAAACAAGCATTAAAAGCATGATATAAAAGCTTAAGCAACCTTTTTGATGGAAAGTAATAGTGATAAATCTTTGCATCAAAAAGAAGAATTTGTGATATCTTATTTGCTCAAAGTATGCATTGATGACATCATGTTTGGTTCTACTAATGAAGAGTTATATTGCAAGGTGAGTTTGAAATATGATGAATGAATTAACATCTTCTCTCAAACTCCAAATTAAGACAAACAGGAAAAGGGATCTTCATTGACCAACGTTAGTTCACAAGAAAACTCTTATAGAAGATTGGCATGAAGAAGGTATATCTATGACCCCATCTTGTAGAAATTGAAAAGGATACGCAAAGTAGATCTATTGTTTAAAAGCTGTATTGAAGCATGATAGAATAATTATTTTATTATACAGCTAGTAGACCAGATTGTATGTTCATTATGTGACCTTGTGCAAGACATCAATCTAACTTCAATGAATCATATTTTATTGATAAACAAATAAATCATAATCTGAATTGTGATAGAAACAACTGTTTAAGATAAGTTGATTAAAACTTAGCTAGCGTGCCTTATTGAGTAAAATCTAAACTAAATTGATTTTGAAAATAAGAAATTGATTTAACCTTGATAGATCTTCCTATTGCCTCATATGCTTGTCCTTGAACCATCTTGTTTAATGAAACTATCTCTTTAGTTCAAGTGATATGTGCTTGCTTATACTTAGGCAATCTCTTGAGTAAAGTGACTCAATATTCAACTATTGTCATATCTTATATTGAGTCATCTAGTTTTAAAAAAAAATATGTTGGATGAATGGTTTGTATCTTGAAGAAACTAATGACTTTCTTTCAAGAAAGAAAAGAATTTTGTTAATAATGCAGGATCCTTGAGCAAGAAAATCTCAACTTGAAGGATATCTCCATGTAAGATACAACAAACATTCACATGCAAATAAGAGAGAGGACCTTCTTCAGGCAAAAGTTCATACTTCTCTCATAAATTAATTGAGCAAAGTCAATAACTTAAATCTTATTATGGCATGATTAAATTCTTTAATTATTAGCTTTTGATATCATGTCTATATGTGTATTGACTGACTTGTACTTTGAGAAACTGTTTCATGGTTTGACCAAACTAAATGATTTCTTAGCCTATATCATAACCATGAAATACACAAGTATATGATTAAAATTTTGATGTGAAATAACTTGTGAGAAGTTATGAATTCATGAGCATAATGAAAATGTTGTTTGCATGATATACATCTATATGATACAATTGATTAATTCTTTACTCTGCTCTTTCATGTAAATTACTTAAGAATAACAAAAAGAGAGAGAGATAAAGAAAAGAAAATGGATATTATTCAAGAGATGTAAAATCTAAGCAAAGGCAAATAATTCAATCTTAAAGAAAAGCAAAACAAACATAATATATTCGGCACACTTATGAGACTTGGGTGAGCATTCTTTTGGAAGGGATAAAATCCATAATCAATTACACTTAAACAGGGAGAGTTTGAAGTAAACATTTTAACCTTTCTATATTGCTCATCATAGGGATGGTGCCAATGGGGAGGCTAGTGGTAGTACCCGACACTATTTGACCCAACTATTCGGTGTAGGGCATATTAGGGACGGCACAAGAGGGAGGCTAGTGGTAGTACCTCGTGCCCCTTCCCAACTCCACCGGATAGGGAGCAAATAGAGTATAGAGCATAAGAAAGTTAAAAATGAAAGACAAAGTAAATGAAAGTATATAAGAAGAATCAAGTCAAATTTTTAATCACTTGAAAACACACTTTAATGATGAAATCAGTGCAAAATTATATAGAGGGAGTTTATTTGAAAAGAATTGATTTTGATCCTTGACATTCTTTTTCTTATTATTTTAATGCATGACTTAACACATAATATATTTTGCATGTGGCATGATGTCTTGAATTATGGGTTCTCAATATTTTTGTAATGCCTCATACTTGGACAATTTGATTGAATGTTTGAAATACTACATAACATCTTGTATTTGGTTTTATTGAAAAGAAATTTCAGATTTGTCGTTTACAATCATCGTTAAAATCTGAAAGTTAAATAAATTTGTAAAAAGGAGAAGAGAAGGATATCTCTATTTAGGCAAAATGAATTGAGTTTGTTTTATCTTTCAACTTGCTTAACTTTGGTATATAATGTGCTAATTCATATCAAAACTCACATTAAATACAAAGATTCTGAATATGCTCTTATATGTTTGAAATATGAGTTTTCAATCGTAATGATTTAAGATGAGCTATAATGTGGAAGATACATATCTCAAATTATGACCTTGAAAGGCTCTATTGAAAATCTTTATGAAATTCAGAATCTAATTTTGTATAAAAGCTTAAACTCATATGATTTCTAAATAAAATCTTAATATAAGAAAAATAGAATTAAAATTTTGATGCCTTGGTTGATTGCTCCGATACGCATCCGAAACATATCATTTCTTATCTTTAAAGTGTACTAATATTGGTCCAAATGATGTGTCCTTCGATGATTTTGATTGCAAACAAAAATTTCTAAATATATGATCTTATCTTGATATTAAAAAGATTTATTGTGTTTCATATATACATTGGTGAAAAACTATGATTAAGAAATTGAGTTCTATAAATATATATACCTCAATGATCATCTATATGTTTTTCTCTCCTACATTCTTAAAGACTTCCATCAGAATATATATATAGAGTGAATGATCTTAAAGCTAGAAATATTTCAGCTCACTCAAATGATTCTTAAAAGAAAGAAAATGTAAATGTTTTTGAAAGAAACTGAGCTTCAAATGAATCATTTTCTGATTAATATTTCTATACATTTTCTCTAAGATTAGGAGAAAGCATAACTTGTGCTTAAAAGATTAAAAAGGGTGATTGCTATAAATTTTGAATAATTCTTGATCACTCTACATTCTCGATATCATAGAATTTCAGTTTTATTCACGCTTGTCATTAAAATCTGAAATTCAACAAAAGAAAAGAATGATTGAAGAGGAATGCATCTTTTGAGGGGGAGCTTTAGATATCTTATCCTAAAGTTACTTTAATTTGATGCATACCTTGATTTTTATGGATTGATTTTGATGAACATCCTTATATTGCAATACATGCTTTAATTATAAGTTTATACCCTAAGATGAGTTCTATAAAGGTTTTCTTATCTCAAACCTTGAGTCTTATGAAAATAAGCTGAAACTTATAAAAAAAATATTTTTGAGATTGACAATTTTATTGAACATTATCTACAAATTCTAAACTCTTAAAATGGAATGATCAATTAAGGGGGAGAAAGAAAATTTCAGAAGGAAAGATCTTATGGAACTTAATCGCATCAATCTATAACTAAAGGAGAGGGAAAGAATACTAAATGAAAAGTGATCCTAATACTCTCCAATATGTATCATATGAAATTTAAATCTGAAAATCTTTATGATACACCTTGAGGCGTGTTATTTGGTTAGTATATCTCATGCATCACTCTTGAACCAAATTGCAAATCTTAAGAGCCTCTAATTTAATGAAAAAGGGGGAGAATAATGTGTTAAATTTTCTTGAGTATCTCTTAGAAAATCTATTTTTGAACTTCACTAATGAGTCCTAATTGGCTTGCTCTTTAGAACTTCAATTTTGTGCCAATTCATTATTTTATGTATCAAATTGTGCTTATTCTCTAAAGAAATAAAAGAAAGTCTTTAAAAGAGCTCTAAGATGTATCAAAAATTGCATGAATTCATATTTTGGTATTTGTGCCCCAATGCTCTTATTATCATAAAAGAACTTTGAAGTCATTAAGAATTAATGATCCAACAGGATGATATGTCTTTCAAATATATAAGTTTTGATCTTTTACTCTGAAAATCAATTGAATTGCTCTCCTATTGATAAAATACTTAATAGATTAGGCAAAAGGTCTTAAATGAACAAGCTTTTCCACTTATTATTGAAGAGAGGTCAGATTTCCATTCGTGCTTTCCTTGAATATCATTTGTGGTACTTCTTGAATTAACCTAAGGAAGATTCCACCTACACTTGATTAGAAAACTATCTGTGGTATCAAATTAGAAAATTTCTTGAAATCACATTCGATGTGTTCTGCTCTGGAATTATCTTAATTGGCTCTGATCTATGCTCATTAATCTTATCTTTGTGCTTAATGTTCCACTATCTTTTTGATGTTGTCAAAAAGGGGAAGAAATATCTAAGTATATGCTCATAATGCTCATAATGCTTTGTATTTTATATTGAATACCAACTCAGCTTAAACTGAAATAGGTTGATTGTGTTAAGCTGATTAAATCTAAAGCATTATCATGAAGTATGTTTTAAATATTTATGTTTTCTACTTCATGCAACTTAGCTATGCATTAGTCCTAGAATACAATATATTTTATATTGCACATACTCCAAGTTTTGTCATCATCAAAAAGGGGGAGATTGTTGACCCTCTAATGGATTTTGATAAATACAAAACACTAGAGTATAATTTCATTTATCTTAACAATTTAATTGAGGAATTCATGTGATTAATTAAGAATATTGTTAAGAAATGTCTAGGCAAGTTCCCATGATTTTTAAGAACTTATTGAAGAATTTTTGAGATGAAAGAAAAAGTTCAGGGACAGCCGAGACGTCTCCGGGTTGTCTCCGAGACGTCTCTGGCACAAACAGGAAGAACTGGCACGTCTGGAGACGTCCCCGTAAAGCGCGGAGACGTCCCCGGAGCGCGGAGACGTCCCCTGAAAAAGCGGAGTCGGCTCTCTCAGAGAATTCCAGAAGACTTGTTTTTCGGAGATATAACGGCGGAGACGTCCCCGTAAAGCGCGGAGACGTCCCCGAAGCGCGGAGTCGTCTCCGAAGAAGCGGAGTCGTCCCCATGCAAAAAGCGCAAACAAGCGGAGACGTCTCCGTAAAGCGCGGAGACGTCCCCGGAGCGCCTGGGACGCGACTAACAACTTTTTCAGGTTTGATTTGAATTTCAAACGTCTCTTTTTTTGTGTCTAACGGCTATATTTGCTTTTTGGGCTATAAAAGGGACCTCTTAAGTGCTTCTCAATATCTTCTTACCAACAAAAAGCTAGATCATTCAAGAGAGAAGTAAGAAAGAAAAGTTCAAGGGAGTGAGTGCATTCAAGTGAAGAAATCAAGTGTTTTCAAGCTTCCCAAGTGATTTCAAGCTCAACCACTCTCGTGCGCTCGGGATTCAAAGCTCACACTCAACCCTACGCGCTCCACATCGGAAGAATCAACATCTCCCACGCTTCCAACGGCAAAAGGATTCTTCCGGGTTTTAAAGTTTATCATTGTTATATTCGCTTATTTAGAGCTTTCCAATCTTTTGTAAAACTCTTTCTTTATTGTGCTTGTTCCAGTCAAGGGACTTGGAACAAGGGAAAGGCGTCCCAAGCCTAGGTGAAATTGGGGGTTTTAGGGTTCGTTGTTAGCCCGGGGTAAAACAACGAGTTGGGTAGTTCACTCGAAAAACTACCGGATTGTAGGGTTCGTTGTTAGCCCGGTGTAAAACAACGAGTTGGGTAGTGCACTCGCAAAACTACCGGACTGTAATCTGGAGGATTATAGTGAAATTCCCAAGAGGTCTTGGGGAGTGGATGTAGGTGCTGGGGTGCACTGAACCACTATATGTTTGTTGTGTTTGTGATGCTTTTTGTCATTGTCTAACTTGCTCACTTACTTACTTAGATAAATTGCTTGCTTAACTCTTATCCGCGCATCCTTCAGTTGCAAGCATATTCAATTTACTTAATCAAGTCTCATTCAATAAATCAAACTGTTGCTAAGTTTAAATTCCACTGTGCATCTATACAACTTAGCATAATTAATTGAAAAGTGTTAGAAGTAGCCTAAAAGTTTTAAAAGACCCAATTCACCCCCCCTCTTGGGTTGTATCTACTGGGCAACACAAACCCTACTTAATGTGGATTAGGGTTTACCATGAGGAGGGGCATGCGCCCCTCCCCTTTCCATGTGGTGAGGGATAAAGAGAGGGGGCCGGCGCCCCCTCTTAGGAAATAACTCTAGGGCTCCTAGATTGTAGGAGCCCTAGATGGCTTTAAAAAGGGGAGCAAGGGCCGGCACCCTAAGAAGAATAGGATTCCTCCTCCTCCAAGCCGTGGCCACCCCTCCCTCTTCCTTGGATCAGCCGCAAGCAAAGGAAGAAAAGAAGAAGCCATTGGCGGCCTCCTCCTCCTCTCTTCCTCCTTCCAACGCAGGGAAAAGGAAGTAGGCTGCAAGGGCTTTGATTCATCTTCAAGTTTCATCCTTCTTCTTCCTCCTCCCAAGCACAATCAAGGGTTGATTGAAAGGGAGAAAATCAGCCATCAAAAGAAGTCTTTGCAAGGGAGCTAGCACCCCGGGAAGACTAGAGAGCTTTGATCGGATCTCTGCTTCGTGTGGATACCCGTAGAGGCCGGATACTTGAACGGCTTCAAGCGAACCCTCTTCCTAAAACCACGAACTCAGATTTGCGGTGATCATCTACCCGCACAAGGTGAAGATCTGATCTTCTAATGTTTTTAAAAGTTTTTAATCCTTGTCTATCTACGAACGGTTTTTGAACAACGTTCATGCGATGAACGGTTGATCCCGCGCATGCCTCTTCCGCTGCATCTGAATTTTTTTTAAATTTCAGCGGCATGATCGGGGTTTTCTAACAGTGGTATCAGAGCTTAGGCTTCGTAGATTAAGGTAAGGATTAATTATTAGTAGGCTTATTAGATCTGAAAATTGAAAGATTATGCATGCTGAAAATTTTCTGCATGCAGATTTTTTCTAGGGTGCTGATTTTTGCATGCTGATTTTTATGTGATAAGATGATGATTCTAATTGCATTGTTAATTAGATTACAAAGTTTAGAATCATGATTAGCATGATCAGCAACCTATGTCATGAGATAATCAGTTAGTTTTCTGATCTGAAAATTATAATTGCTGCATGTGGTGATGATCATAGGATTCAAACCCTTTTGGTATTAAATGTAAAGACCTGCTATGTGATCTGCAATGTCATGTAATTTTTCAGATGCTTGCATGCATCTTATATGATGTTTTGAGAGGCCTGCGTGCCTCCTAAAAGAAGATGTAATTTATTATTATTTTTATTTTACATCTGGTTGTATTTCTATGATGTGATGTACGTCAACGATCAAGTTGAAGACAAGGCATGAGATGAACGGGGTCTAAGCGGTTGATGGCGATTGGATCAAGAGTTGGTCAAGGATCGAATCAAGGAGTCTTGGAACCAATTCAAGAGTTGAAGACCAATTGATCGATTGACGTGCATGTGCTTGTAATACGACCTAATTAGAATCCATGATCATCACCTATTTAAAGTTTAGCTTTAATTATTGCTGCGATTATAACTGCCTGCAATGTGCCGTTTGCATGTGATGTGAATGAGAGTCGGGTAGATAGGTTTACATGTGATGTAGCAAACCCAATTGAGACCTGAATTAAAACCTCCTCAATCAAGTCGAGAGTGAACCGACATGAGCAAGTCATATTAGATTAATTGATCTAATTGGTGTCTAGGAAAGCATGAAAGGTGGTTACTTAATTAGGACCTTACTCTCTGAGTAAGGAGAGCCTCCCACCTGCTTACCTGGTCAATTATTCGATTACCTCTTATGAAGAGCTCAAGTTGCAAACACTAAGACCTGATTAACCAATATTAAGTCAATAGGTCTTCCACTGTAGTAGAGCTGCTAAGGCCTTTCTGATGTTGATTTGTCTCGGCTGGATACAGTGGTCAAGTTGCATCGGGGGGCTGGACCTCTCTATAGACATGAGATGTTGTAGGGTAAAGGTGGGGTTGGGCACCAATAACTATTAGGTGAGGACCCAATGACGACTTTATTCCTACGGTTATACGGTGGGTCTGACTTAACTAAGAAATGGGACCAATAACTGTTAGGTGAGGTTTTCATGGCTTAGAGACCAAGTTACACTGCAACATGCTTGAGAAGCATTGTATAAGAGTTGTACATTCATCAATCTATGTGTCACCAATAACTGTTAGGTGAGGTGGCATGTAAATCGGTGGGACCGCAGTACATACTAGAAACCCTAGTCGTGTGGGATTTCCGTTTTTCTACCAGGGGAGTGTGAGGAATTCGAGAAAATAGTGGGAGTTACATTTGTTCTAAAAGACCTTAGAACAGATTAGGATCAAGTACAAAAGTCTAACTAGAATCTTAACTCTCTAAGGATTATAAAGTCAGCTTCTAGACTCTTAACTCATATCCTATAGAACAACCGTTTGACCAAACCCAATTATAAAGATTGGCTCAGCAAATTTCAAAAATAGTTTTGAATTGTGAGAAATTCGGGTATATGCTAGACCATGGAATCTCCATGTTACCAATCCGTCCGATCACTGATCAGCGTAAGACGCTTGTTAAGTGGACGAACAATGACAATAAAGTTAGGTGCTGCACAATGGCATCCATGTCCAATGCATTACAATGCCAGCATGAGAACATGAAGACTGCCAGGGACATATTAAATCACCTGCAAGAGTTGTATGGTGATCAGAGTCATGCAGCTCGGTTTGAAGTGTCCAAGAGGCTCTTCAAAGCCAAGATGCACGATGGGCAGTCTGTCCACGATCATGGTTTGACCATGATAAAGGACTTGAAGAAGCTTGAGAAGCTCGGCATGACCATGCACAAGGAATTGCAAACGGATTTGATCCCACAATCCCTTCTAGCTTCATATGAACAGTTTATAGTAATTACCATATGAACAAGACTGTATGCACCAAAATAGAATTGTTAAATAAATTGGTAACTAACTTAGGGACCTTGAAGAAGTTCAAGGGGCATCGTTTTCGCTGTCAAGTTGGTTTCTACTTTCAAGAGAGAGTCTATTTGGAAGAAGAAGAAGCCTGCGAAGAAGCAGAAGACTAAGAAAACACCAAGTAAGGAAGTTTCAAGAAAAAGGCCAATTGCAAGAAAAAGTGTTTCCATTGCATCATGGACGGCCATTGAAAGAGGAACTGTCCTACATACATGGGAAGCATAGAGAACATGAAGGGTGACAGACCTTCAGAAGGTTTGTCAGATATGCTCAGGATACTTAGGGACTGTTACCTATTGCTAGCAGAAATTTGATTTCTGTATTTTATTTAGCACAGAAAGATTTTTATTTGAAAATTAAATTGATTCAACATGGTTTTATGATTTACAGTCTCTATCACATACATATGGATGTATCTGTGAATATATCTGAGCAAACAGTGAATACCACAGGATCTAATAGATCCAAAAATGAGATAAATCTAAAGTATTTATGGCACCTCAGGCTTGGCCATATAGGAGAAGACAAAATAAACAAATTGGAGAAACATGAGCTTTGGGCTCATTGACTTTCGAGTCATATTTGATTTGTGAATTCTGCCTTCAAGAAAAGATGGCCAAATTATCCTTTGTAGGACACAGGGAGGTCCACTGAAATACTTACCCTAGTACACACTGATGTGTGTGGCCCATTCGATGTGCAGGCTAGGGGTTGTAATTTTTTTTTACTTCATTTTACCGATGATTACTCACGGTATGGATATGTGTATGAGTCACAAATATGAAACTTTTGAAAGGTTCAAAAAGCTTAGATATGAAGTAGAAAAATAAGCACAAAAACTCATTAAGGTTCTTCGATCAGATCGAGGAAGTGAATACCTTAATGGAGAGTTCCGTGATTATCTCAAGGAGAATGGTATAGTTTCATAATGGACTCCTCCTGGTACACCTCAGCTCAATGGAGTGTCAGAGAGGAGGAATCGGACTCTATTGATATGGCCCAGTCCATGATGAGCTTCACTAATTTACCCTTGTTTCTTTAGATAGATGCCCTATTTTCAGCTATTTACTTGTTGAATAGAGTTCCCTCTAAAGTCCATTCCTACCGCACCATATGAGATATGACATGGTAAAAAACCAAGATTTGGGGATGTCCGGCCCACGTCAAGAGACTACAGGCAGACAAGTTAGAGGCTAGGACCATAAGTGCTCGTTTTATAGGATATCCTAAAGAGTCATTAGGATACAATTTTTTCCGTCTCAGAGGATCACAATGTGTTTGTGAGCCGTCACGCCATCTTCTTGGAAAACCAATTTATCCTTGATAGAGGCAGTGGGAGGAAAATTGAGCTTGAAGAGAAAGTCTCTGAAAAGCAACGAGTCATGGATCCTATCGAACCCATTCATACAGAGCCAGTACACGATGTCCCTCAACCATCTCGTAAATCTAGTAGGGTCTCCCATCCTCCCGATAGATACTTAGGTATACTAGAAGAGGATACCGAGGAAATATTCCTAGTGGGAGATAGGGATCACACGCAGAATTCCAAAACCTACGACGAGGCGATATCTGATATCGATTCCGAGAAATGGTTGGAAGCTATGAAGTCAGAGTTAGACTCCATGCATTCCAACCAAGTCTGGACCTTAGTAGATCCACTAGAAGGTATTGTACCTATTGGATGCAAATGGATCTACAAAAGGAAGATAGGTTCGGATGGAGAGGTAGATGTTAGAAAACCCCGATCATGCCGCTGAAATTTAAAAAAAATTCAGATGCAGCGGAAGAGGCATGCGCGGGATCAACCGTTCATCGCATGAACGTTGTTCAAAAACCGTTCGTAGATAGATAAGGATTAAAAACTTTTAAAACTTTTAGAAGATCAGATCTTCACCTTGTGCGGGTAGATGATCACCGCAAACTGAAGTTCGTGGTTTAGGATGAAGGTTCGCTTGAAGCCGTTCAAGTGCCCGGCCTCTACGGGTATCCACACGAAGTAGAAATCGATCCAATCGCTCTAATCTCCCCGGGGTGCTAGCTCCCTTGCAGAGATATGCTTTGATGGCTGATTTCCTCCCTTTCAATCAACCCTTGAATGCTAGAGGGAGGAGGAAGAAGATGAAAGGATCAAGGAAGAAGATCCAAAAGGCTAGATGCAGCCTTTCCCTTCCCTTGCGTTGAATCCCAAACGGAGGAGGAAGAAGGAGACCGCCAAGGGTCTTCCTCTCTTCTTGCTGGCGGCTGATCCAAGAGGAGAGGAGAAGGGGGGGCGTACGGCCACAAGGGGAGAGCTTCTCATGAATTAGGTCAGCCCCTCAAAAGCCCTCTTTAAATAACAAGTGGAGCTCCTAACTTTTAGGAGCTCCCTTGAATTAATTCCAAGAGGGGCGCCGGCCCCTCTTGTTGCCGCACCAAGCAAGAGTTGTGTTGCCCTGATCCTCATCTAATGAGGATTGGGTGGCTCTAATCTGGCTTAGCCCTAATCCAATTAGGATTTAACCAAGTCATGAATCAATTGGGTTCAATCTATACTAGTCATAATCCAATTAGAACTTGAATGAACCATGACTCAATTGAACTCTTCAATCCTAACCCAATTAGGAGTCATGTTGATTCATTGGATTAATAATTAATTAGGACTTAAGAAACCCTAATCCAATTAGGACTTATTTAATTTTAGTCCTAATCCAATTAGGACTCTATTTGAATCCGAAGTCCTAATCTGATTAGGACTCTAGGAATCATACTCCAAGTAGGAATCCGATTTTAATTCAAAACTCTTAATCTTATTAGGATTGTAGGAATCCTATTCCAAGTAGAAATCCCAGTCCTACTCCAACTAGAATTTCCAGTCCTAATCCAATTAGGACTCTAGAAATCCTACTCGAAGTAGGACTCTTGTTTTAAGTCCAATTAATTCCCTTTGTTCCTTCTTCAACTGAATATCAATCGAATTGATTACTTGTGATTCCTAATCGCGATTCAACCATCGGATCGGTCAATACTTCTAGTGTGTGTGACCCCATAGGTTCTACTCTGACTGGTAGTGAGATAAATCATGATCTCTATCATGATATCATTGAAAACTCCTTTCAATGGATTGGAACGATTCCAACTCTACTCGTTAGGGTTTATCGATCATCGAGATAATCCCTGTGAGTCCCACCATCCACCAGTGACACCTAGCAGCATGTAGTGGCTACCCAGTAGAATAGAATGATGAACCTCTAGGTGCAGTTATCATGTGATACAATCCTACTATCGTGGATCCCTACAGGACGGAGGTCATGGACAACTCGTTAAACCCCATCGTCTGTCATATGTGAAGATTTATTCGACTTAAGTTCGAGAGTGGAAAACTCTTTCTCCACTGTGCATACTGCCCCGGCCGAGGTCTTACGAACTCAGTCTTATAAATCACATAGGATCTCTCCTTATCTATCAAGGTCGATAGATTCCTTATAGGTGCATACCCTACTCCTACAGTGAACTTACTGCAGCCAATCTACACTGCATGGACCCATATGGCTAGAGACCATGTATGTGTGCAGTCAAACTACAATAACCTCACTGTGAGTAGCCGAAGCACCGCAGGTCAAAGGACCAGTCACACTACTGCAACATCAAGCAAGTCACTGACGAGTGGATAGACATCCAAGTGACTTCTTGTATTGGTCACGCTCAGTACCCTTGTTCTCTAACAAGCACCTGCACTATCACTTCAGTGTCCCTACACTGTGGACTCAAGTCTCGTCCATCCAGAAGAAAAGTGATCTGTGCACTGATCGGATCGATCATCGTCCTCGTGATGATCCATTGATCAGGAGCATTTAGAAATTAATCACCAATGATACATGGCTCAAATTCTCAACTCTTGAGAATATGTATCATCATCTTATTAATTTCTTGGACGATTCATAGACACATAAATAATATGAATAAAAAAATGCCTTTTATTTATTCAATAATAAATAGTCAAGTACAAAATTATGTCCCTAGAATTAATAATGTGTCAGCCAGATTGGCTTCTAGGGCATACATCTAACAATCTCCCACTTGCACTAAAGCCAATTGGTCATATATCTTAGGCCCATCTTCTCAAGGTGGGCTTCAGTCTTCTGCTGACTCAGCTGCTTAGTGAACGGGTCTGCCACGTTATCCGCGGAGTCTACTCTCTGCACTTCGATATACTTCTTCTCAACATAGTCGCGTATGAGATGGAAGCGCCGCTCTATATGCTTGGACTTCTGATGAGACCTTGGCTCCTTAGCAAGAGCTATGGCGCCATTATTATCGCAGTAGAGTGTTATGGCATCTGATGACATTACATCCAATTCCGCAATGAATTTCTTGAACCAGAAGCCTTCCTTAGCAGCTTCAGAGGCGGCGATGTATTCAGCTTCCATAGTAGAATCAGCAATGATCGGTTGTTTAGAACTCTTCCAATTCACCGTACCACCATTGCACAAGAACACATATCCAGATGTTGATTTCCTATCATCGACATCAGTCATGAAGTCTGAATCTGTGTACCCTTCTACCTTTAACTCTGATGATCCTCCAAAAACCAAGAATAAATCTTTAGTTCTTCTCAAGTACTTAAGAATATTCTTCACAGCTATCCAGTGTCTTCACCTGGATTCGACTGATATCTGCTTGTGACACTCACAGCAAGGGCTATATCAGGTCGTGTACATAGCATGGCATACATGAGGCTCCCTATTGCCGATGCATAGGGTATCTTGCTCATGCGTTGAATCTCTTCAGATGTGTTGGGGCACATCTTTTTGGAGAGATGAATTCCATGCCTTAGGGGTAAGAGACCCCTCTTGGAGTTTTCCATGCTGAACCTCTTCAGCACTTCCTCTATGTACATTTTCTGTGAAAGGCCAAGCATCCTTTTAGATCTATCTCTATAGACCTTTATTCCCAAAATATAGGATGCTTCCCCAAGGTCTTTCATGGAGAATTCTTTTGACAACCAGACCTTGACCGAGGTTAGCATGGGAATATCATTCCCTATCAGTAGGATGTCGTCCACGTACAGTACGAGAAATACGACAGCGCTCCCACTAACCTTTTTGTAAATACACGGTTCCTCTTCGTTTTTGATGAAATCAAACGTTTTGATTGCGTCATCGAAACGAGTGTTCCAACTCCGAGATGCTTGCTTTAGTCCATAGATGGACCTTTGCAGCTTGCAGACCTTGTGATCTCCATCACTGGAAGTGAAACCCAAAGGCTGTTCCATATAGATATCTTCATCAAAATATCCATTCAGGAAAGCAGTTTTCACATCCATCTGTCAGATTTCATAATCATGAAATGCTGCAATGGCAAGCAATGTTCGGATGGATTTTAGCATGGCTACAGGTGAAAAGGTCTCCTGATAGTCAATGCCTTCGCGCTGACTATACCCTTTCGCCACAAGCCTTGCCTTATAGGTCTCTACCTCTCCATCCGAACCTATCTTCCTTTTGTAGATCCATTTGCATCCAATAGGTACAATACCTTCTGGTGGATCTACTAAGGTCCAGACTTGGTTGGAATGCATGGAGTCTAACTCTGACTTTATAGCTTCCAACCATTTCTCGGAATCGACATCAGATATCGCCTCGTCGTAGGTTTTGGGATCCTGCTTGTGATCCCTATCTCCCACTAGGAACATTTCCTCGGTATCCTCTTCTAGTATACCTAAGTATCTATCGGGAGGATGGGAGATCCTACTAGATCTACGAGGTGGTTGAGGGACATCGTGTACTGGCTCTGTATGAATGGGTTCGATAGGATCCATGACTCGTTGCTTTTCAAAGACTTTCTCTTCAAGCTCAATTTTCCTCCCACTGCCTCTATCAAGGATAAACTGGTTTTCCAAGAAGATGGCGTGACAGCTCACAAACACATTGTGATCCTCTGAGACGTAAAATTTGTATCCTAATGACTCTTTAGGATATCCTATAAAACGAGCACTTATGGTCCTAGCCTCTAACTTGTCTGCCTGTAGTCTCTTGACGTGGGCCGGACATCCCCAAATCTTGAGATGACCAAGACTTGGTTTCTTACCATGCTATATCTCATACGGTGTGGTAGGAACGGATTTAGAGGGAACTCTATTCAGTAGGTATACTGCGGTAAGTAAGGCATCTTCCCAAAGAAACATAGGTAAATCAGTGAAGCTCATCATGGACCTGACCATATCCAATAGGGTCCGATTCCTCCTCTCTGACACCCCGTTGAGTTGAGGTGTACCAGGAGGTGTCCATTGTGAGACTATGCCATTGTCCTTGAGATAGTCCCGGAATTCTCCACTAAGGTATTCTCCTCCTCGATCTAATCGAAGAGCCTTAAGGGGTTTTCCAGTTTGTTTTTCTACTTCATTTCTGAATTTTTTGAACTTTTCAAAAGATTCAGATTTGTGTCTCATAAGATACACATACCCATACCGTGAATAATCATCGGTAAAGGTAATGAAGTGTTCCCTGGCTAGCACATCGAATGGGCCACATACATCTGTATGTACTAGGGTAAATATTTTAGTGGTCCTCTCCCCATGTCCTACAAAGGGCAATCTAGCCATTTTTCCGTGAAGACAGGACTCGCAAACTGGATATGACTCGGAAGTCAATGAGCCGAGAAGCCCATCTTTATCTATTTTGTTCATCCTATCCTCTCCAATATGGCCAAGTCTGAGGTGCCACAAATATTTTTGGTTTATCCCATCCCTGGATCTCTTGGATCCTTTGGCACTCACTTCTTGCTTGGTAACATTCACAGATACATCCATATGTAAATGATAGAGACTGTCAATCACAAAACCACGTGCGACTATTTTATTTCTGAAATAAATAGAACAGCAGTCTTTGTCAAATGTAAAAACATGACCTTCCTGTGCTAGACATGAAACAGAAATCAAATTTCTGCTAGCAGCAGGTACATAATAGCAGTCTCTAAGTAATAAACTAAAATCAGACGGTAGTCGCAGTTGGTAGGGGCCCACAGCCACAGCAGCAACTTTTGCCCCGTTGCCAACCCGAAAGGTTACCGCACCTTCCGCCAGCCTTCTACTTTCCTTTAGACCCTGCATGGTAGTGCACAAATGAGCACTAGAACCAGAATCTATAACCCAACTAGAAGTAGAAGAAACCGTTAGATTAGTTTTAATTATGAGCAAGTCTATACCTTCTGAAGGTGTGTCACTTTTCTTGTTCTTCAGGCTCTCGAGGTATGAAGGACAGTTTCTCTTCCAGTGGCCGTCGACATTGCAGTGGAAACATTTTCCTTTGTCGTTAGCCTTTTTCTTTTGAACTTCCTTCTTTGGCTTCTTGTCTTTCTTCTGCTTCTTAGCAGGCTTCTTTTTCTTCCAAGTAGACTTTCTCTTGGAACCAAAAGTCAACTCAGCAGCAAGAACATTGCCCCTTGAACCTTTCAAGGCTCCCTCAGCAGTTACCAACATATTTATCAGTTCTGTCTTAGTGCATTCAATCTTATTCATGTGGTAGTTTACTATAAACTGACCAAATGAATCAGGAAGTGACTGTAGGATCAAATCCACTTGCAATTCCTTGTGCATGTTCATTCCGAGCTTCTCAAGCTCCTCTAGGTCCTTGATCATAGTCAGACCGTGATCATGGACAGACTGCCCTTCGCGCATCTTTGTCTTGAAGAGCCTCTTGGACACTTCAAAACGAGCTGTGCGACTCTGCTCACCATACAACTCTTGCAGGTGTGCCAGTATGTTCCTAGCAGTCTTCATATTTTCATGCTGGCATTGGAGTTCATTTGACATGGATGCCATCATATAGCATTTAACTCTAATGTCATCATCCATCCACTTTTGATGCATCTGTCGCTGAACATCAGTAGGACGTGTTGGTAGTGTGGGGATATCTGAATCGAGTATGTAGCCTATTTTCTCACAGTCCAAAACAATTTTGAGGTTTCTAAGCCAGTCCTTGTAATTGGTTCCGGTCAGTCGGTTGGTCTTAAGAATACGGGTCAAAGGGTTTGAGGCTGACATTATGATCTGCAGAGAGTAAAGATTCTAGTTAGACTTTTGTACTTGATCCTAATCTGTTCTGAGGTCTTTTAGAACAAATTCAACTCTCACTATTTTCTCGAATTCCTCACACTCCCCTGGTAGGAAAACGGAAATCCCACACGACTAGGGTTTCTAGTGGGTATTGTGGTCCCACCAATTTACATGCCACCTCACCTAACAGTTATTGGTGACACATAGATTGATGAATGTACAACTCTTGTACAATGCTTCTCAAGCATGTTGCAGTGCAGCTTGGTCTCTAAGCCATGAAGACCTCACCTAACAGTTATTGGTCCCATTTCTTAGTTAAGTCAGACCCACCGTATAACCGTAGGAATAAAGTCGTCATTGGGTCCTCACCTAACAGTTATTGGTGCCCAACCCCACCTTTACCCTACAACATCTCATGTCTATAGAGAGGTCCAGCCCCCCGATGCAACTTGACCACTGTGTCCAGCCGAGACAAATCAACATCAGAAAGGCCTTAGCAGCTCTACTACAGTGGAAGACCTATTGACTTAATATTGGTTAATCAGGTCTTAGTGTTTGCAACCTTGAGCTCTTCATAAGAGGTAATCGAACAATTGGCCAGGTAAGCAGGTGGGAGGCTCCTCTTACTCAGAGAGTAAGGTCCTAATTAAGTAACCACCTTTCATGCTTTCCTAGACACCAATTAGATCAATTAATCTAATATGACTTGCTCATGTCGGTTCACTCTCGACTTGATTGAGGAGGTTTTAATTTAGGTCTCAATTGGGTTTGCTACATCACATGTAAACCTATCTACCCGACTCTCATTCACATCACATGCAAACGGCACATTGCAGGCAGTTATAATCGCAGCAATAATTAAAGCTAAACTTTAAATAAGTGATGATCATGGATTCTAGTTAGGTCGTATTACAAGCACATGCACGTCAATCGATCAACTGGTCTTCAACTCTTGAATTGGTTCCAATTCTCCTTGATTCGATCCTTGACCAACTCTTGATCCAATCGCCATCAACCGCTTAGACCCCTGCTCATCTCATGCATCATCTTCGACTTGATCGTTGACGTACATCACATCACAAAAATACAACCAGATATAAAATAAAAACAAAAATAAATTACATCTCCCTTTTAGGAGGCACGCAGGCCTCTCAAAATATTAAATAAGATGCATGCAAGCATCTGAAAAATTACATGACATTACAGATCACATCGCAGGTCATTACATTTGATACCAAAAGGGTTTGAATCCTATGATCATCACCACATGCAGCAATTATAATTTTCAGATCTGAAAACTAACTGATTATCTCATGACATAGGTTGTTGATCATGCTAATCATGATTCCAAACTTTGTAATCTCATTAACAATGCAATTAGAATCATCATCTTATTACATAAAAATCAGCATGCAAAAATCAGCACCCTAGAAAAAATCTGCATGCAGAAAATTTTTAGCATGCATAATCTTTCAATTTTCAGATCTAATAAACCTATTAATAATTAATCCTTACCTTAATCTACGAAGCCTAGGCTCTGATACCACTGTTAGGAACCCGATCATGCCGCTGAAATTTAAAAAAAATTCAGATGGCAGCGGAATCGACATAAGCGGGATCGACCGTTCATCGCATGAACGTTGTTCAAAAACCGTTCGTAGATAGATAAGGATTAAAAACTTTTAAAACTTTTAGAAGATCAGATCTTCACCTTGTGCGGGTAGATGATCACCGCAAACTGAAGTTCGTGGTTTAGGATGAAGGTTCGCTTGAAGCCGTTCAAGTGCCCGGCCTCTACGGGTATCCACACGAAGTAGAAATCGATCCAATCGCTCTAATCTCCCCGGGGTGCTAGCTCCCTTGCAGAGATATGCTTTGATGGCTGATTTCCTCCCTTTCAATCAACCCTTGAATGCTAGAGGGAGGAGGAAGAAGATGAAAGGATCAAGGAAGAAGATCCAAAAGGCTAGATGCAGCCTTTCCCTTCCCTTGCGTTGAATCCCAAACGGAGGAGGAAGAAGGAGACCGCCAAGGGTCTTCCTCTCTTCTTGCTGGCGGCTGATCCAAGAGGAGAGGAGAAGGGGGGGCGTACGGCCACAAGGGGAGAGCTTCTCATGAATTAGGTCAGCCCCCCAAAAGCCCTCTTTAAATAACAAGTGGAGCTCCTAACTTTTAGGAGCTCCCTTGAATTAATTCCAAGAGGGGCGCCGGCCCCTCTTGTTGCCGCACCAAGCAAGAGTTGTGTTGCCCTAATCCTCATCTAATGAGGATTGGGTGGCTCTAATCTGGCTTAGCCCTAATCCAATTAGGGTTTAACCAAGTCATGAATCAATTGGGTTCAATCTATACTAGTCATAATCCAATTAGAACTTGAATGAACCATGACTCAATTGAACTCTTCAATCCTAACCCAATTAGGAGTCATGTTGATTCATTGGATTAATAATTAATTAGGACTTAAGAAACCCTAATCCAATTATGACTTATTTAATTTTAGTCCTAATCCAATTAGGACTCTATTTGAATCCGAAGTCCTAATCTGATTAGGACTCTAGAAATCCTACTCCAAGTAGGAATCCGATTTTAATTCAAAACTCTTAATCTTATTAGGATTGTAGGAATCCTATTCCAAGTAGGAATCCCAGTCCTACTCCAACTAGGATTTCCAGTCCTAATCCAATTAGGACTCTAGAAATCCTACTCGAAGTAGGACTCTTGTTTTAAGTCCAATTAATTCCCTTTGTTCCTTCTTCAACTGAATATCAACCGAATTGATTACTTGTGATTCCTAATCACGATTCAACCATCGGATCGGTCAATACTTCTAGTGTGTGTGACCCCATAGGTTCTACTCTGACTGGTAGTGAGATATATCATGATCTCTATCATGATATCATTGAAAACTCCTTTCAATGGATTGGAACGATTCCAACTCTACTCATTAGGGTTTATCGATCATCGAGATAATCTCTGTGAGTCCCACCATCCACCAGTGACACCTAGCAGCATGTAGTGGCTACCCAGTAGAATAGAATGATGAACCTCTAGGTGCAGTTATCATGTGATACAGTCCTACTATCGTGGATCCCTACAGGACGGAGGTCATGGACAACTCGTCAAACCCCATCGTCTGTCATAAGTGAAGATTTATTCGACTTAAGTTCGAGAGTGGAAAACTCTTTCTCCACTGTGCATACTGCCCCGGCCGAGGTCTTACGAACTCAGTCTTATAAATCACATAGGATCTCTGCTTATCTATCAAGGTCGATAGATTCCTTATAGGTGCATACCCTACTCCTACAGTGAACTTACTGTAGCCAATCTACACTGCATGGACCCATATGGCTAGAGACCATGTATGTGAGCAGTCAAACTACAATAACCTCACTGTGAGTAGCCGAAGCACCGCAGGTCAAAGGACCAGTCACACTACTGCAACATCAAGCAAGTCACTGACGAGTGGATAGACATCCAAGTGACTTCTTGTATTGGTCACGCTCAGTACCCTTGTTCTCTAACAAGCACCTGCACTATCACTTCAGTGTTCCTATACTGTGGACTCAAGTCTCGTCCATCCAGAAGGAAAGTGATCTGTGCACTGATCGGATCGATCATCGTCCTCGTGATGATCCATTGATCAGGAGCATTTAGAAATTAATCACCAATGATACATGGCTCAAATTCTCAACTCTTGAGAATATGTATCATCATCTTATTAATTTCTTCGACGATTCATAGACACATAAATAATATGAATGAAAAGATCCCTTTTATTTATTCAATAATAAATAGTCAAGTACAAAATTATGTCCCTAGAATTAATAATGTGTCAGCCAGATTGGCTTCTAGGTCATACATCTAACAGTAGAGACCTATAAGGCAAGGCTTGTGGCGAAAGGGTATAGTCAGCGTGAAGGCATTGACTATCTGGAGACCTTTTCACCTGTAGCCATGCTAAAATCCATCCGAACATTGCTTGCCATTGCAGCATTTCATGATTATGAAATTTGGCAGATGGATGTGAAAACTGCTTTCCTGAATGGATATCTTGATGAAGATATCTATATGGAACAGCCTTTGGGTTTCACTTCCAGTGATGGAGATCACAAGGTCTGCAAGCTGCAAAGGTCCATCTATGGACTAAAGCAAGCATCTCGGAGTTGGAACACTCGTTTCGATGACGCAATCAAAACGTTTGATTTCATCAAAAAACGAAGAGGAACCGTGTGTTTACAAAAGGGTTAGTGGGAGCGCTGTCGTATTTCTCGTACTGTACGTGAACGACATCCTCCTAATAGGGAATGATATTCCCATGCTAACCTCGGTCAAGGTCAGGTTGTCAAAAAGGTTCCCCATGAAAGATCTTGGGGAAGCATCCTATATTTTGGGAATAAAGGTCTATAGAGATAGATCTAAAAGGATGCTTGGCCTATCACAGAAGATGTACATAGAGGAAGTGCTGAAAAGGTTCAGCATGGAAAACTCTAAAAGGGGTCTCTTACCCCTAAGGCATGGAATTAATCTCTCCAAGAAAATGTGCCCCAACACATCTGAAGAGATTCAACACATGAGCAAGATCCCCTATGCATCAGCAATAGGGAGCCTCATGTATGCCATGCTATGTACATGACTTGATATAGTACATGCTGTGAATGTCACGAGCATATGTCAATCAGATCCAGGCAAGAAGCACTGGATAGCTGTGAAGAACAGTCTTAAGTACTTGAGAAGAACTAAGGACATGTTCTTGGTCTTTGGAAGAAGATCAGAGTTGAAGGTAGAAGGATGCACACATATTGATGATAGAAAGTCTACATCAGAATATGTGCATTGGTGGTTCAGTAAATTGGAAGAGTTCCAAACAACCGATCATTATAGATTCTACCTTAGAAGCTGAATGTTAAGCCGTCTCTAAGGGTGCAGTGAAAATCTTTTGGTTTAAAAGGTTCATTGCATAGTTAGGTGTAATGTCATCAGATGTCATAACACTCTACTGCGATAACAAAGGCACCATAGCACTAGCTAAGGAGCCAAAGGTCTCACTAGAAATCGAAGCACATAGAGCGGCAGTTTAAACTAATAAGCGACTACCTCGAAAGAAAATAAGTAGAGGATCAGAGAGTAGACTCTACAGAAAATGTGGCGGACCCATTCACTAAGCAGCTAAGTCGGCAGAAAACTAAAACGCATCTTGAGAAGATGGGGCTTAGCTTTATGGCTGATTGGCTTTAGTGCAAGTGGGAGATTGTTAGATGTATGCCCTAGAAGCCAATCTGGCTGACACATTGTTAATTCTAGGGACATAATTTCGTACTTGACTATTTATTATTGAATAAATAAAAGGCATTTTATCATTCATATTATTTATGTGTCTACGAATCGTCCAAGAAATTAATAAGATGATGATGCATATTCTCAAGAGTCGAGAATTTGAGCCATGTATCATTAGTGATTAATTTCTAAATGCTCCTGATCAATGGATCATCACGAGGACGGTGATCGATTCGATCAGTGCACAGATCACTTTCCTTCTGGATGGACGAGACTTGAGTCCATAGTGTAGGGACACTGAAGTGATAATGCAGGTGCTTGTTAGAGAACAAGGGTACTGAGCGTGACCAAGACAAGAAGTCACTTGGATGTCTATCCACTCGTCAGTGACTTGCTTGATGTTGCAGTAGTATGACTGGTCCTTT
Organism: Phoenix dactylifera; assembly: GCF_009389715.1. Classification (NCBI taxonomy): domain Eukaryota; kingdom Viridiplantae; phylum Streptophyta; class Magnoliopsida; order Arecales; family Arecaceae; genus Phoenix; species Phoenix dactylifera. The sequence goes on along the minus strand of NW_024068863.1, from coordinate 22,783 downwards.
GACCTGCGGTGCTTTAGCTACTCACAGTGAGGTTATTGTAGTTTGATTACACGTATACATGGTCTCTAGTCATATGGGTCCTTGCGGTGTAGATTGGCTGCAGTAAGTTCACTGTAGGAGTAGGGTATGCACTTACATGGAATCTATCGACTTTGATAGAAGAGGAGTGATCCTATGTGATTTGTTAGACTGAGTTCTAAGACCTTGGCCAGGGCAGTAATATAAAGTGGAGAAAGAGTTTTCCACTAATGAACTCGAGTCGAATAAATCTTGACATATGACAGACGAAGGGGTTTGGCGAGTTATCCATGACCTCCGTCCTGTGAGGATCCACGATAGTAGGACTGTATCACATGATAACTGCACCTAGAGGTTCATTATTCTATTCTACTGGGTAGCCACTACATGCTGCTAGGTATCACTGGTGGATGGTGGGACTCACAGGGATTATCTCGATGATCGATAAACCCTAATGAGTAGAGTTGGAATCGTTCCAATCCATTGAAAGGAGTTTTCAATGATATTGTGATAGAGATCATAATATATCTCACTACCAGTCAGAGTAGAACCTATGGGGTCACACACACTAGAAGTATTGACCGATCCGATGGTTGAATCGTGATTAGGAATCACAAGTAATCAATTCGATTGATATTCAGTTGAAGAAGGAACAAAGGGAATTAATTAATTGGACTTGAAACAAGAGTCCTACTTCGAGTAGGATTCCTAGAGTCCTAATTGGATTAGGACTGGGAATCCTAGTTGGAGTAGGACTGGGATTCCTACTTGGAATAGGATTCCTACAATCCTAATAAGATTAGGAGTTTTGAATTAAAATCGGATTCCTACTTGGAGTAGGATTCCTAGAAGTCCTAATTAGATTAGGACTTCGAATTCAAATAAGAGTCCTAATTAGATTAGGACTAAAATTAAATATGTCCTAATTTGGATTAGGGTTTCTTAAGTCACAATTAATTATTAATCTAATGAATCAATAAGACTCCTAATTGGATTAGGATTGAAGAGTTCAATTGAGTCAAAATTGATTTAAGTTCTAATTGGATTAGGACTTACCTAGATTGGATCCAAATTGGTTCACCCTTAAGCTAAGCCTAATTGGATTAGGGCTTGACCACATTAGGGCATTCCAAACCCTACTTAATGTGGATTAGGGTTTACCATGAGGAGGGGCGTACGCCCCTCCCCTTTCCATGTGGTGAGGGATGAAGAGAGGGGGTTGGCGCCCCCTCTTAGGAAATAACTCTAGGGCTCCTAGATTGTAGGAGCCCTAGATGGCTTTAAAAAGGGGAGCAAGGGCCGGCACCCTAAGAAGAATAGGATTCCTCCTCCTCCAAGCCGTGGCCACCCCTCCCTCTTCCTTGGATCAGCCGCAAGCAAAGGAAGAAAAGAAGAAGCCATTGGCGGCCTCCTCCTCCTCTCTTCCTCCTTCCAATGCAAGGAAAAGGAAGTAGCCTGCAAGGGCTTTGATTCATCTTCAAGTTTCATCCTTCTTCTTCCTCCTCCCAAGCACAATCAAGGGTTGATTGAAAGGGAGGAAATCAGCCATCAAAAGAAGTCTTTGCAAGGGAGCTAGCACCCCGGGAAGACTAGAGAGCTTTGATCGGATCTCTGCTTCGTGTGGATACCCGTAGAGGCCGGACACTTGAACGGCTTCAAGCGAACCCTCTTCCTAAAACCATGAACTCAGATTTGCGGTGATCATCTACCCGCAAAGATGAAGATCTGATCTTCTAATATTTTTAAAAGTTTTTAATCCTTGTCTATCTACGAATAGTTTTTGAACAACGTTCATGCGATGAACGGTTGATCCCGCGCATGCCTCTTCCGCTGCATCTGAATTTTTTTTAAATTTCAGCGGCATGATCGGGGTTTTCTAACAAGAAGAACTAAATATTTATTCTTGATTTTTGGAGGATCATCAGAGTTGAAGATAGAAGGGTACACAGATTCAGACTTCATGACTGATGTCGATGATAGGAAGTCAACATCTGGATATGTGTTCTTATGCAATGGTGGTACGGTGAATTGGAAGAGTTCTAAACAACCGATCATTGCTGACTCTACTATGGAAGCTGAATCCATCGCCGCATCTGAAGCTGCTAAGGAAGGCTTCTGGTACAAGAAATTCATTGCAGAATTGGATGTGATGACATCAGATGCCATAACACTCTACTGCGATAATAATGGCGCCATAGCTCTTGCTAAGGAACCAAGGTCTCATCAGAAATCCAAGCTGTTGCCCAGTAGATACAACCCAAGAGGGGGGGGTGAATTGGGTCTTTTAAGACTTTTAACCTACTTCTGAAAGTTTTTGATTAATTATGCTAAGTTGTATAGATGCACAGTGAAAGTTAAACTTAGCAACAGTTTGATGTATAGTATGTGGCTTGATTGAATATGCTTGCAACTAAAGAATGCGCTGATAATAGTTAAGCAAGCAATTTATCTAAGTAAGTAAGTGTGTAAGGTAGACAATGACAAGAAGTATTACAAACACAACAAACATATAGTGGTTCGGTGCACCCCAGCACCTACATCCACTCCCCAAGACCTCTTGGGAATTTCACTATAATCCTACAGATTACAGCCGGTTGTTTTACAAGCTCACAACCCAACTTGTTGTTTTACGAGCGCACAACGAACTCGGTCGGTTTTCCCTGGCTCACCGACTAGAACCGCCCCGATTGTTTTCCCGGGATCACAATCGAACCCTTACACGTTGGTTTTACACTCGGCTCACCAACAAACCTCTCACCGTTGGTTTTTCCTTTGGCTCACCAACAAACCTTAACCCCTTGATTCAATCCCTTGATTGAATCAAGTTACAAGATATTAAAAACAAAGTTTAAAACAAATCAAAGCTTCTTAAACAAGCAAATATAACAATATAAACAAATAGAGTAAAGAGAAGCCCTCAAACGAGTTTTGAAGATGAAGGAGCTCGGCTTCTTCTTTACTTGACCCTCTTCTGATTTGGCACGAAGTTGAGGATCACTGAGGCAGCACACGGATGAAGAGGAAGCTTTGGGATTCACTTGGATGCTCTTCTTCTCTCTATTTTACTTTGAATGGCCCTTTTGTGCTTATGGGAGATTTTTCTTGTAATCTCTTTCAAATCTCTTTCCTAAATGTTTTCTCCCACTTCCATAAGTTCTCCCCTAGCTCTCTTCTTGTTTTTATAGCTTTAGATGGCGTGGAAACAAGAATATAGCCGTTAGAGACAAAAATAGAGCGGTTGGACACAGTCTGCACCTCCTGACAATATTACCGTTGGGATCGGAGTCGACTCGCGCGATCAGGAGTCGACTCGCCTGTTGCAGGAGTCGGCTCGTGCTTTACTGGAGACGACTCGGCCACTGTTCCAAATTTGAATTAAAGTGCATGCCTTGACTGGGAGTCGACTCGACTTAACCCGGAGTCGACTCGCCAACATCTGGAGCTGACTTGGCATTTTCGGAGTCGGCTCATCCCATAAATTCAGAGGACATTCTTTCTGATTTTCTTCCTCGAGTCGACTCGGATTCTCTTGGAGTCGACTCGGCTCTCAGAGCCCGAAAACTGATCCTCTGCATTTTTGGCTTGTCTGGTCTTGGAGTCGACTCAAACTGTTCCGGGGTCGACTCGGCTCTCAGTTTCCGAAACACAGCCTTCTGCCATCTTGGTGTAGCGCTGCCTTGGAGTCGACTCGAGCTGTCTGGGAGTCGACTCGAATCTCAGAGTCCGAAAACAGCTCTCTGACTTTTTTCTTGTGTACCACTGAGAGTCGGCTCGCGCTTTCTTTGGAGTCGACCTGCCAACCATCAGAGTCGACTCGCGTTCCACAGGAGTCGACTCGAATCTCAGGGTTGAAAATCGCTCTCTGACTTTTCTGCCTGTTACACCCTGGAGTCGACTCGTCAAGCATTGGAGTCGACTCGAATTCCTCAGGAGTCGACTCGAAGACTATTCTTTTGAATTTTTCCTTTGATTTTACTTCTCCAATTTGAATCCTTTGAACTTTAAACTTGGGACAATAAATTGTAGCTTTCATCCAACTTTTCTTGAGAGCTTTGGAGGCCTTCTTGTGTTCTTCCAACTTGCTATGTTCCTTGCAAAATAAATATCTTTCTCCTTGCAACATAAACATTAGTATCTATACTTCAAGGTTTTGTGATCATCAAAATCAATCTATGAGTCAATCTTTGGGTCATCAGTCTCCCCCTTTTTGATGATGACAAAACTTGGAGTATATGCAATATAAAAGATATTGTTTTCTAGAAGTAATACATAGCAAAGTTGCATGAAGTAGAAAACATATATATTTAAAACATACTTCATGATCAGCTTAACACAATCAACATATTTCAATTTTAAGCTGATTTGTATGAGCATATACTTAGATATTTCTCCCCCTTTTTGACAGCATCAAAAAGATAGTGAAACATTAAGCACCAAGATCAGAATGCTCATATATTTCTTTTCCTTTTCGTAATCTGATTTGCATGTCAAATTATTGCAAGGATATGAATCATATAACTCAAGGCAATAATATTGGAATCAGATTAATGAGCACAGATCAGAGCCAATTAAGATAATTTCAGAACAGAACACATTAAATGTGATTTCAAAAAGTTTTCTAATTTGATACCATAGATAGTTTTCTAATCAAGTGTAGGTGGAATCTTTCTTAAGTTAATTCAAGAAGTACCACGAATGATATTCAAGGAAAGACATGAGTGGAAATCTAACCTCTCTTCACTAAGTATGAAAGCTTGTTCATTTAAGACCTTTTGCCCAATCTATTAAGTATTTTATCAACATGAGAGCAATTTAATTGATTTTCAGAATAAAAGATCAAAACTTATATATTTGAAAGACATATCATCATGTTGGATCATTAATTCTTAATGACTTCAAAGTTCTTTAATGATAATAAGAGCATTGGGGCACAAAATACCAAAATATGAATTCATGCAGTTTTTGATACATCTTAGAGTTCATTTACAAACTTTCTTTTATTCTTTTATAAAATAAACACAATTTGATACATATATAGAGATATGAATTGGCACAAAATTGAAGTTCTAAAGAGTAAGCCAATTAGGACTCATTAGTGAATTTCAAAATAGATTTTCTAAGAGATACTCAAGAGAATTCAGCACATTATTCTCCCCCTTTTTCATTAAGTTAGAGGCTCTTAAGATCAACTATTTGAATTGTAATTTGGTTCATGATTGATGCATAGGATATACTAACCAAATAACAAGCCTCAAGGTGTATCGTAAAAATTTTCAGATGATAAATATTGGAGAGCATTAGGATCACTTTTCATTTAGTATTCTTCCTCTCTCCTTTAGTTATAGATTTATGCGATTAAGTTCCATAAGACCTCTCCTTCTGAAATTTTCTTTCTCCCCCTCAATTGATCATTCCATTTAATAGTTTAGAATTTGAAGATAATGTTCAATAAAATTGTCAATCTCAAAAATATATTTTCTATAAGTTTCAGCTTATTTTCATAAGACTCAAGGTTTGAGATAAGACAACCTTTATAGAACTCATCTCAAGGTAATTAAAGCATGTCTTGCAATATAAGGAGGTTCATAAAAATCAATCCATAAAATTCAAGGTATGCATCAAATTAAAGTATCTTTAGAATAAGATACTGAATATCTAAAGCTCCCCCTCAATAAATGCATTCCTCTTTAATCATTCTTTTCTTTTGATATCGAGAGTGTAGAGTGATCTATAATTATTCAACATTTATAGTAATCACTCTTTCTTATCCTTTAAGAACAAGTTATGCTTTCTCCTAATCTTAGAGAAAATGTATAGAATTATTAATCAAAAATGATTCATTTGAAGCTCAGTTTCTCTCAAAAGCATTTACATTCTCTTTCTTTTAGAATCATTTGAGTGAGGTGAAATATTTCTAGCTTTAAGATCATTCACTCTATTGATGGAAGTCTTTAATAATGTAGGAGAGAAAAACATATAGATGATCATTGAGGTATATATATTTATAGAACTCAATTTCTTAATCATAGTTTTTCAGCAATGTATACATGAAGCACAATAAATATTTTTAATATCAAAATAGAATCATATATTTAAAAAATATTTGCTTGTAATCAAGATCATTGAAAGACACATCATTTAGACCAATATTAGTACATTTTAACGATAAGCAAAGATATGTTTCGGATGCGTATCGGAGCAATCAACCAAGGCATCAAAATTAATTCTGTTTTTCTTAAATTAAGATTTTATTTAGAAATCATATTGAGTTTAAGCTTTTATACAAAATCAGAGGCTTTCAAAGTCATAATTTGAGATATGGATCTTCCACATTGTAGCTCATCTTAAATTATTACGATTGAAGAAACATATTTCAAACATATAAGAGCATATTCAGAATATTTGTATTTATGTTTAGCACATTATATACCAAAGTTAAGAAAGTTGAAGGATAGAACAAACTTAATTCATTTTGCCTAAATGGAGATATCCTTCTCTTCTCCTTTTTACAAATTTATTCACCTTTCAGATTTTAACGATGATTGTGAATGACAAATCTGAAATTTCTTTTTAATAATAAAAAAAATTATGTAGAATTCCAAATATTCAATCAAATTATCCAAGCATGAAGCATTGTAAAACATTGAGAACCCATAAATCAAGACATCATACCATATGCAAAATATATTAAGTGTTAAGTCATGCATTAAAATAATAAGAACAAGCATGTCAAGGATCAAAATCAATTCTTTTCAAATAAACTTCCCCTATTTAAATATTATCTTGCAATGATTTCATCCTTAAAGTGTGTTTTCGAGTGATTAAAAATTTGACTTGATTCTTCTTATATACTTTCATTAACTTTGTCTTTCATTTTTACTTTCTTATGCTCTATACTCTATTTGCTCCCTATCCAGTGGAGTTGGGAAGGGGCACGAGGTACTACCACTAGCCTCCCTCTTGTGCCGTCCCTAATATGCCCTACACTGAATAGTTGGGTCAAATAGTGCCGGGTATTACCACTAGCCTCCCCATTGGCACCATCCCTATGATGAGCAATATAGAAAGGTTAAAATGTTTACTTCAAACTCTCCCTGTTTAAGTGTAATCAATTATGGATTTTATCCCTTCCAAAAGAATGCTCACACAAGTCTCACAAATGTGCCGAATATATTATGTTTGTTTTGCTTTTCCTTAAGATTGAAGTATTTGCCTTTACTTAGATTTTACTTCTCTTGAATAATATCCATTTTCTTTTCTTTATCTCTCTCTCTTTTTGTTATTCTCAAGTAATTTACATGAAAGAGCAGAATAAAGAATTAATCTTATGTATCATATATATGTATATCATGCAAACAACATTTTCATTATGCTCATGGATTCATAACTTCTCACAAGTTATTTTACATCCAAAATTTTAAGCATATACTTGTGTATTTCATGGTTATGATATAGGCTAAGAAATCATTTAGTTTGGGCAAACCATGAAACCGTTTCTAAAAGTATAAGTCAGTCAATACACATATAGACATGATATCAAAAATTAATAATTAAAGAATTTAATCATGCCATCATAAGATTTAAGTTATTGACTTTGCTCAATTAATTTGTGAGAAAGGTATCTAAAATTACCTATTCATTATATATATTCTTCAAGCCAAACTAGATTTCTTATGTGTGAACTTTTGGCTGAAGAAGATCCTCTCTCTTGTTTGCATGTGAATGTTTATTGTATCTTAAGTGGAGGTGTCCTTCAAGTTGAAATCACTCATTTTCTATTTCAAGGATTCTGCATTATTAACAAACTCCTTTTCTTTCTTGAAAGAAAGTCTTTTGTTTCTTTAAGATACAAACTATTCATCCAACATATTTCTAACTAGATGACTCAATATATGATAAGACAATAGTTGAATATTGTGTCACTTTACTCAAGAGATTGCCTAAATATAAGCAAGCACATATCACTTGAACTAAAGAGATATTTCATTAAACAAGATGGTTCAAGGACAAGCATGTGAGGCAATAGGAAGATTTATCAAGGTTAAATCAATTTCTTATTTTCAAAATCAATTTAGTTTAGATTCTATTTGCTTAAGATAATTATCAATAAGATATGTTAGGTAAGTTCTAATCAACTTTATCTTAAACAGTTGTTTCTATCAAAATTTTGATTATGATTTATTTGTTATCAATAAAATATGATTCATTAAAGTTAGATTGAAGTCTTGCACAAGATCACATAATGAGCATACAATCTGGTCTACTAGCTGTATGATAAGATAATTATTCTATCATGCATCAATACAGCTTTAAAAACAATAGATCTACTTTGCTCATCCTTTTCAAATTCTACAAGATGGGGTCACAGACATACCTTCTTCATGCCAATCTTCTATAGGAGTTTTCTTGTGAAATAACTTTGGTCAATGAAGATCCCCTTTCTTGTTTGTCTTAATTTGGAGTTTGAGAGAGAAAATGTTAATTCATTCATATTTCAAACTCACTTTGCATGAGCTTAGTAAAATCTCCATATAAATTTTTATTGGTAGAACAAAAATGATGCCATCAATGTGTGCTATGAGCAAGCAAGATATCACAGATTCTTCTTTTTGATGCAAAGATTTATCACTATTACTTTCTATCAAAAAGGTTGCTTAAGCTTTTATATCATGCTTTTGATGCTTGTTTCACATTATATATTGCTTTATCATATTTGTAATGAGTGTTTTCAAATATGGTGGTTATTTAACATATATCTTCTTTAATAAAATAAGTACCTAGGAGTGCATTCTACACATTCATTTGATAGAATATAAAGCTCATAAAGCAAGCAAATGATAATGGTGATCTTTACTTCTAATCATGCAAGAATCAAGATCTATTTCATCTTTTCTTGATTTAGTCTTTTAGTAGTCATCAGTTTTTCTTCATTAAGTGCATTTCTGAAAAACTTAATTTGGTTATAATTATTAACAAGTTTTCAGATTGTTATATGTAAAATATTAACCATATACATACATAATTTAATTTTAGTATCTTGATAATAAATCATTAGTCTCATAAGGAATAAAATGAATTGATATTTCTGCAACTAACATCTTTTCATTGAATATTCTATATGCATTGCTTGATGAATGATATCCAAGGATAGACATATCTCTATCAGATTTGGCATTATTTTCATAAGAACATATCAAGCATAACATGTACGACTGAAAAATATGAAAGATATGCAATAGTTTATTTTCTATTTTTCAGAAGATCAAAAGGAGTTTTCATCAAAACTAGATATAATAGAAATCATATTATGACAAGCAGTGATGATAGCTTTTAACAAAAAATCATTTAAGTAGACTATCATACACAATTGTCTTTTTCATTTCTTCAAGAATTCTATTAATCCTATTTTACTTATGGTGTCCTTGGTGCTGAAATCATTGGATTTAATATTATTTTCTGTATAATCTTAATCAGAATTTTGGTTTTCAACACTGTGCCATGATCTTCACAGTTTGGAAACCTTTTTCATTTGAAACGCTTTTACAAGATTTAGTAAATACAGAAAAATACTTCAGTTTTATTTTCCAAGAACAAATCCAATGTAAGCTTTTGAAAACTTAGAGATGGAAACAACATCTTTAGATTTAGAAATGATTTTTGTTTGTTTCCTTAGTTAGCATGCATAGCAAAAATTTTGACCTTTAAGTAGATAATCTAAGTAAGCCTATGGCAAGGTCTTTTGAGATTAAGTACATACTAGCATGAGTTGATTCTGTGTGCCAAGGATGGTTTCTTTAATCTTGGTATTCATAGTGCATATATTCAAAAGCATACCAAGTACACATTATCATATTTATGATCAATAAAAATAATGCCATGGATAAAAATTCTTAATCAAGCATATAGAGAATTCATAGAGTTATTTTTAATAAATTAATTAATCATTTAGCAACTTATCCAATAGTGAGTGGAGTATACTATAAAATGACGTGATTTGAATATATTTTCTTTTCATACCAAAAAAAAATATCATTTATATCACAAAAATGATTAATACTTGCAAGTTATGTTTTAATCAACTAATAAAGAAATTTCAATACGAGAAGATGTAAGAATTACTTATTTCATTCTTTCTTTCACATGTCTAGAGCACCCATTGTTTAGATAACATCTTTCATTAGAACCTTGGATAGCTAGACATGCTTGCTGAAAAATAATCATATTTTCAACTTAGGAACCCAAGCTCTTTTGGGTCCTTGTAGGTTAGCTATAATTGTTCCTTTTGGAATCCATATTTTCTTAATAGCTATTTTGTCCATAAATTTAAAGATTTTAGGATTACAAGGGATGTATTTCTGTATCCTCTTGTTGAATTTAACAAACATAGATCTAACATAAGTAGTAGATAAACCTTCAGTTTTCTGTTTTTGCCTTTTAGGTTCATCAAATTTGTAATGTATAGATTTAGGAACAACAGAAGAGATTTTACTTAGCTTTTGTTTATCAGTATTATAAGAATCTGTTTTAGAATAATTAAAAACTGTTTTAACAAACATATTCTTAAAAGATTTTGGGTGTACCAAGGTTGATATCCTAATTCAACTTTATCAAATTCAGCTCTTTGATTATTTATCATTAGGTTCAATTTTTCAGAGCTGAAGGTAAATCGATCAACAATAGGTTTTAATTTGTCAACTTCTTTAGTTAATCTTCTGTTATCTTCTGAAAGTAATTCATTGTTTTTCTTAAGTTTATCTTGACTTTCAGTGAGAAGTTGATCTCTTTGATTTAGTTCTTGATTTTCTTTAACTAAGATTTTAATTTTACTAGTTAGTTTCAGTTTTTCATCTATTAGAATTTGATTTTCATTCTTCAAGTTCTTGTTCTTACAAATAAGTTTCTTATATTCTAAATACAAATTAGAAAAGGCATCATGGAGTTCATCAAATGTAAAATTGCTTTCAGTTTCAGCATGTACCTCTTGTGCCACGAAGCATGGATTTGCAATATGATACTGCTCTTGTTCTACACATGATGTTTCAGGTTTGTTAGTGCATTCATATTTGTCTTCAAGCATATTCCATATTTCTTTAGCAGTCATGCAAGAAGATATGCAATTAAACTCATTCCTATCTAGTGCACAATATAATAGGTTCATGGCTTTTGAATTTTGTTGAACCATTTTCTCATTATGACTAGTGTTTGTGTGTGTTCCATTGACTATAATGCTCCATAAATTATAATCAAGTGATTGTATAAAAATCCGCATGCGTAATTTCCAATGTGTATAGTTTATGCCATTAAATAGTGGAGGTGTATCAATTGATTGTCCTTCTCCTAGAAAACTATCTATTTGAGTTGTCATGATCTTTGGCTCTAGTCGGTTAAGACTACAAATAATATTTGAGCACCTGCTCTGATACCACTTGTTGCCCAGTAGATACAACCCAAGAGGGGGGGGTGAATTGGGTCTTTTAAGACTTTTAACCTACTTCTGAAAGTTTTTGATTAATTATGCTAAGTTGTATAGATGCACAGTGAAAGTTAAACTTAGCAACAGTTTGATGTATAGTATGTGGCTTGATTGAATATGCTTGCAACTAAAGAATGCGCTGATAATAGTTAAGCAAGCAATTTATCTAAGTAAGTAAGTGTGTAAGGTAGACAATGACAAGAAGCATTACAAACACAACAAACATATAGTGGTTCGGTGCACCCCAGTACCTACATCTACTCCCCAAGACCTCTTGGGAATTTCACTATAATCCTACAGATTACAGCCGGTTGTTTTACAAGCTCACAACCCAACTTGTTGTTTTACGAGCGCACAACGAACTCGGTCGGTTTTCCCTGGCTCACCGACTAGAACCGCCCCGATTGTTTTCCCGGGATCACAATCGAACCCTTACACGTTGGTTTTACACTCGGCTCACCAACAAACCTCTCACCGTTGGTTTTTCCTTTGGCTCACCAACAAACCTTAACCCCTTGATTCAATCCCTTGATTGAATCAAGTTACAAGATATTAAAAACAAAGTTTAAAACAAATCAAAGCTTCTTAAACAAGCAAATATAACAATATAAACAAATAGAGTAAAGAGAAGCCCTCAAACGAGTTTTGAAGATGAAGGAGCTCGGCTTCTTCTTTACTTGACCCTCTTCTGATTTGGCACGAAGTAGAGGATCACTGAGGCAGCACACGGATGAAGAGGAAGCTTTGGGATTCACTTGGATGCTCTTCTTCTCTCTATTTTACTTTGAATGGCCCTTTTGTGCTTATGGGAGATTTTTCTTGTAATCTCTTTCAAATCTCTTTCCTAAATGTTTTCTCCCACTTCCATAAGTTCTCCCCTAGCTCTCTTCTTGTTTTTATAGCTTTAGATGGCGTGGAAACAAGAATATAGCCGTTAGAGACAAAAATAGAGCGGTTGGACACAGTCTGCACCTCCTGACAATATTACCGTTGGGATCGGAGTCGACTCGCGCGATCAGGAGTCGACTCGCCTGTTGCAGGAGTCGGCTCGTGCTTTACTGGAGACGACTCGGCCACTGTTCCAAATTTGAATTAAAGTGCATGCCTTGACTGGGAGTCGACTCGACTTAACCCGGAGTCGACTCGCCAACATCTGGAGCTGACTTGGCATTTTCGGAGTCGGCTCATCCCATAAATTCAGAGGACATTCTTTCTGATTTTCTTCCTCGAGTCGACTCGGATTCTCTTGGAGTCGACTCGGCTCTCAGAGCCCGAAAACTGATCCTCTGCATTTTTGGCTTGTCTGGTCTTGGAGTCGACTCAAACTGTTCCGGGGTCGACTCGGCTCTCAGTTTCCGAAACACAGCCTTCTGCCATCTTGGTGGAGCGCTGCCTTGGAGTCGACTCGAGCTGTCTGGGAGTCGACTCGAATCTCAGAGTCCGAAAACAGCTCTCTGACTTTTTCCTTGTGTACCACTGAGAGTCGGCTCGCGCTTTCTTTGGAGTCGACCTGCCAACCATCGGAGTCAACTCGCGTTCCACAGGAGTCGACTCGAATCTCAGGGTCGAAAATCGCTCTCTGACTTTTCTGCCTGTTACACCCTGGAGTCGACTCGTCAAGCATTGGAGTCGACTCGAATTCCTCAGGAGTCGACTCGAAGACTATTCTTTTGAATTTTTCCTTTGATTTTACTTCTCCAATTTGAATCCTTTGAACTTTAAACTTGGGACAATAAATTGTAGCTTTCATCCAACTTTTCTTGAGAGCTTTGGAGGCCTTCTTGTGTTCTTCCAACTTGCTATGTTCCTTGCAAAATAAATATCTTTCTCCTTGCAACATAAACATTAGTATCTATACTTCAAGGTTTTGTGATCATCAAAATCAATCTATGAGTCAATCTTTGGGTCATCACAAGCATATAGAGCGGCGCTTCCACCTCATACGCGACTATGTTGAGAAGAAGTATGTCGAGGTGCAGAGAGTAGACTCCGCGGACAACGTGGCAGACCCGTTCACTAAGCAGCTAAGTCAACAAAAGACTGAAGCCCACCTTGAGAAGATGGGACTAAGATATATGACTGATTGGCTTTAGTGCAAGTGGGAGATTGTTAGATGTATGCCCTAGAAGCCAATTTTAGCTGATATATTATTAATTATGGGACATAATTTGTACTTGACTTTATTATTATTGAATAAATGAAAGGCGTCTTTTTCATTCATGTTGTTATTGTGTCTATGAATCGTCCAAGAAATTAATAAGATGATGATGCATATTCTCAAGAGTTGAGAATTTGAGTCATGTATCATTAGTGATTAATTTCTAAACACTCCTGATCGATGGATCATCACGAGGACGGTGATCGATCCGACGAGATCAGTGCACACATTACTTTTTCTGTGGATGGACGAGACTCAAGTCCACGGTGTAGGGACACTGAAGTAATAGTGCAGGTGCTTGTTAGAGAACAAGGGTACTGAGCGTGACCAATACAAGAAGTCACTTGGATGTCTATCCACTCATCAGTGACTTGCTTGATGTTGCAGTAGTGTGACTGGTCCTTTGACCTACGATGCTTCGGCTACTCACAGTGAGGTTATTGTAGTTTGACTGCACACATACATGGTCTCTAGCCATATGGGTCAATGCAGTGTAGATTGGCTACAGTAGGTTCACTATAGGAGTAGGGTATGCACCTATAAGGAATCTATCGACCTTGATAGATAAGGAGAGATCCTATGTGATTTATAAGACTGAGTTCGTAAGACCTCGGCCGGGGCAGTATACACAGTGGAGAAAGAGTTTTCCACTCTCGAACTTAAGTCGAATAAATCTTCACATACGACAGACGATGGGGTTTGACGAGTTGTCCATGACCTCCGTCCTGTAGGGATCCACGATAGTAGGACTTCTAAGACATCTGAAGAAAGGAATAGAATGAATTCTATTCCCTATGCTTCGGCAGTAGGATCGATTATGTATGCTATGCTATGTACCAGGCCTGATGTTGCTTTTGCCTTAGGCATAACAAGTAGATTCCAGGCTGATACAGGAGAGGATCATTGGATAGTTGTGAAAAATATTCTTAAGTACTTGAGAAGGACTAAAGATATTTTTCTAGTTTATGGAGGATCTGAGTTGAAACTAGAAGGATTTTCTGATTCTAGTTTTTAGTCAGATCCAGATGATAGCAAGTCCACTTCAGGGTATGTCTTTACCCTAAATGGTGGTACAGTGAGCTAGAAGAGTTCAAGCAGCAAACTGTAGCTGACTCAACTACAGAGGCAGAATACATTGCTGTAAGTGAAGCCGCTAAGGAAGCTGTCTGGATGAAGAAGTTCATCTCTGAGTTAGGAGTAGTTCCTGAGATTGCTGGACCAGTCCCAGTTTATTGTGATAACACTGGAACTGTTGCTCAAGCGAAGGAACCAAGGTCTCATCACAAATCTAAGCACATTCTAAGACGCTTCCACCTCGTTCGAGAGATCGTTGAGAGACAAGACATAGTAATTGAACGAGTAGACACAAAGAACAACCTAGCAAACCCGTTCACTAAAGCTCTACCACAACAGCAATTCGATCGCCACCTCGATTGTATGGGGATGAAATATAAGGGCGATTGGCTTTAGTGCAAGTAGGATATTGAAAGAGTAAATGCCCTACAAGCCAATCGCAATATGTATTGCGAAGGATTTTCTTTTAATTTTCCAAATCATGTACATGACATTTAAATATGAATAAAGGCATTGTGTTTTATCATATGCTATTAATTATATTTGTGATAAATTTCTTAGATTCGGGCAATGGTTTTGAGGCTATGATGAGATTATACTAGTGAGACCTAAAATCCTAAAACCCTAATCTTAAATATTTTCAGTCATTGGTACATTGAGTCGGGGATCAATGTTTACCGGAAAGACTGGCACATCTTATGTATGCTCGATGCAGAGGGTGATTGATCTCACAATCACTTGTGTGGAGACACTAATACAAAGATGTGAGTGCTCATTAGAGAAATGAGTTCACTGAATTGACCTACAAAGAGAAATCATATGAAGTCTTACTTACATATCAAAAGATGATTCTCTTAGTGGAAGTTGTGCAACTGATTCTTTGACCTGAGATCACCATAGTATTTTGTGCACATAAGTTGGGTACGAGGTATTCTGGATATGGTGGATTGTGTACGAAGATTATGAGTAGGTCAACAAGGAATTAATCACTTCTAGTAAGAGAAGATCGTATCCTATGTATTCTAATCATATGATAATTTAGGAAGTCTTTGATCAAAGCACAACGAAAATTAGAAAGAGTTTCTAATGTTTCATTATTCGAATTATCATTAGAAGATTGAGAAATATATGAATATAAAATTAAGTTTGACATATATTCATACTCATATATATATTCGAGATGCAATTTGATTAAAGGATGGAATTGCACGGTAACTTGCCACTGAAGGGTATTTTTGGTATTTCAACCAAATTTCATATTTTTCGGGTAGACATGACACGTTGCTAGACGTCAATCTTGTCTTATAGGTTTGATCGAATTAAAGAGTTTAATTCGATCACTAATTAGAAAGAATTCTAATTGTTAAGTTTGGGTTCGCACAGTTTGGACTTAAATCGATTAGAAGAGTTCTAATCAAGTTGGGTCAACTCGCACTCACACCTATTGCTGGCTAAGTATGGAACCCAATGGGTCACACACAAAAAAACTTATCAAGGATCCAATTGGGTTAGATCATGTTTGCAAGATAAACATCCTAGCAGGTGTTGCAAACCTTAGCTCCTGATTCGAATTAGATTCGAATCTGATTCGAATTAGATTCGAATCTGATTCGAATTAGATTCGAATCTGATTCTTACTTGATCTAATTTAATTAGCTCATATTCTAATATGGGTTAGCCAAGAGTTGGCACCTAATTGGCTTGGTTTGAGTCTAATTGGATTAGATTTGATAAATCATTCATTTTTGACCGTTGGATCAACATTGGATGAAGAGATGGATCAAATGGATGGCGCCATGAATTGGAGCCATTGGATTTTCATCATAGGATGATGGTAGATCATGATGACATGATGGATATCATTGAGAGGCGTGGTGATGAAAAATACATGAAGGAAAGAGAGAGAATACGTGAAGATTAAATGGATAAGGATGAACCATTTATTTGATTTTATCCATTCTCTCTCTCCTCTCTTCATCACGCCTAAGGTGAATGTGGCACCCTCTTTCATGGCCTTTGGATCATCATCAAGGCTTGATCAATGGTTGGAAATGGCTCCTACATTTCATGCGTGAGAAGAAAGAAAATAAGTGAAGAGTACGGCGCAAAGAATGAAGAGACGTATCGTAAATACGTCTCTTGGATGGATAAGGATAAATCCTTATTTGATACGCCTCCCTCTCTCTCTTGCTTGCGCCCCATTCCAGATATGCCTCCTCTCTTGTTGGCACCCTCTTATCACACCCTTTGATGCATGAAGGGATGGCTAGGATGCATCCCTTCACATCTATAAATGGGGAGCCATTCTACCGTATTCTTTATTCCAACTCCACCGCATTCTCTCTCCCTTATCCCTTCTTTCTTACAAGCCTTTGTCTCTTTCTAGCATTGCTTCTAGAGTGTCCTAAGCCAAGACAAGGAGGTCTTCTTTAAGACAAAAATATTAGAAGTGATTTAGAAAGGTGAAAGAAAAATAAGAGAGGAGAGAAAGCAAACCAATTTAAATCCTTTGGAAGGATTCAGCATTAAGGATCAAAAATCTTTGGAGCTAAAGTCTTGATCGAGTTTCCATGTGGATCATTATTGGAGGGCGGACACTTGGACGCCTCATGGAGATTCTACAAACTTGGATTTAGCATTACAGGTATTCTTCTATTTCAGTATTTATATTTATATTGTTTGATTGTTACCATTAAGGTGTTCTAGGCTTTATAAGAGTTTCATGTCAATAGATTTTATTAAAAAAATTTAAAATCCCTAGCTTCCGCTGCCCATTATGACATAATAAAACCCTTCACGTTTAACATTTGCAATTCGTTGTAGGAGCTTCAGGTCAGTGAGAGATTTGAAGATAACGAAAGATTCCTGAATATTGGAGATGGAAGATCAGTTCCAGTTCTAGCTTTAGGAACTCTCAAATTAGTTTTCAATTCTCATGTAATTGTCTTAAGTGATTGTCATTTTTGTCTGACATTTCTATTGAATATTATTTCTGTAGGCCTTTTAGCCAAGAATAGTTATGAATTTTCAATAAAGAAGAGTTATTGTGAGATCATTATGAATGGTATTACTATAATGAATAGACAATTGAGTAATGACATTTACATATTATCACAATCTGTTAATATAATATACACGTCAAGTAAGCGTACTAAAATAGATAGTGTCTCCGATATCTACCTTTGGCATTGTAGGCTAAGTCACATTAACAAGATAAAGATAAACAGCTTAGCTCAAGAGGGTATCCTCAATGTTAATGATTGAGAATCATTGACCACCTGCACATCCTGTCTTCTTGAAAAGATGACCAAGTCACCTTTTACTAGAAAAGGTGAACGAGCCATTGATATATTGAGCCTTGTACGTTTTTATGTATGTGGGCCAATGAGCACAAAAGCCAGAGGTGGATATTCTTATTTCATTACGTTTACAAACGATTTATCTAGGTATAAGTATGTCTATCTTATGAGACATAAGTCTGAATCGTTTGAAATGTTCAAACTATTTCGTAATGAAGTAGAGAAACAAACTGGGAAGAGTATTAAAACTCTTCGATCAGATCGAGGAGGTGAATACCTCACCAGTGAGTTTATGACATATCTAGGAGAGTATAGAATCCTCTCTTAGTGGACTTCTTCTGGTACACCTCAATATAATGGAGTGTCAGAAAGGA
Organism: Phoenix dactylifera; assembly: GCF_009389715.1. NCBI lineage: Eukaryota > Viridiplantae > Streptophyta > Magnoliopsida > Arecales > Arecaceae > Phoenix > Phoenix dactylifera. The sequence goes on along the minus strand of NW_024068863.1, from coordinate 4,387 downwards.
GGAATCGAACTTTGTTAGACATGGTTCGATCCATGATGGGGTATGCTAGTCTACCAATATCCTTCTGGGGATATGTGCTCGAAACAGTTTCCTATATTCTTAATAAAGTTTTGAGTAAGTCTGTGACTAAAATACCACATGAGATGTGGACAGGACGTAAACCGGTACTCACTCACCTTAGGATTTGGGAGTGTCCGGCCTATGTCAAACGTTTGAAAGCAGACAAACTCGAAACTAGGTCTGATAGATATTTCTTTGTCGGCTATCCAAAAAAAACTAAGGGTTATTATTTCTATCTTGCTGAAGAACAAAAGTTATTCGCCTGCAATAGAGTTATCTTCTTGAAGAAGGAATTTCTTGGAGAAGGAACTAATGGCTCTAATGTTGAACTTGAAGAAATTCAACATATAGAAGAACCGACACCACCTACTAAACCATTAGAACCTGATTTGATTAGATCAAGCCCTGAACCCATTATAGAAACATCCTTAAGGCGATCTACTAATAAGTGCTAAATAATATACAAATTTATCTATTTTACATAGCACTTATTATTATTGTTATGCACATATTTTAAATATTAACAGCAGAAAATGTGTTTTCCCTCGTCATTGCATTTTAATAAATTATTAGAGGTAATTCAAGTTTGATTTAATTTTCTATATTAATTTAGTCTAATGTGTGTGCAGGTCGAGTCATCCCATTCACGAACTAGTCTCAATCTGTTCCATGTGTGGACTACTTTCTCCCACATGTGCATGAAGCTACCCATTCCTTTGTCCACGTCATATTTCCCGTGTGCACCAAGCTTTCCAACTTAGCAAAACAAAGGCCTCTCCCATTTTCTCCACGTGTCCAAACTTCCTTTATTTTAGATTCAGAACAAAGCCCTTCCAACCTACCCGAGTGGACCCCAACCACTTTTCTAAAAAAGGAAGAAGAAATATAAATAATAAAAAAATTCACATATCCTACTCATTCCCGTATTCATCTTCCATGTCAATTTCTTTTATCTTCTCCTCCCCTGTTTTGGAACAAGCCGCATGATCATCCTTTCCGCATCCAATCCAGCGCCCAAAGATTTTATCCCAGCTCACGAATCATTTCTTTCCCCTGTTCCACGTCCTCCCCTCCCCCGCCTTCGCGATTCAAAGCTCAAACCTCCAGCCATCCCGAGCTTCACGGATCTTCTCCGCATCCTCCCAGCGTATTCCCAGCCCAGCCATACCCTTGATCGCCCCCGGATCACGTTAAATAAAGAATCAGAACCCCTGTTTCAAGATCCTCTCCGCTTCACCGAGCCTCATCTTCGCCCAGATTCATTCCAAGAAGAAATCCTTTCTCCTTCCCAGTGCTGAAACAGGGGAGACCTTCTTCCCAAATCAGCCAGCCGGTGACTTCTTTCCTTCCCAGCACACCGAAGCAAATCGTCCCGGATTCCTCCCATTCAACCGCACCAGAGCATCCCGTGATCACCCTCATCCTCCCAGATTTCTTGCTCCAGACTTGATTTCCTCCCAGCCGATCACGTCCAAAAAAAATGGAATCCCCTGTTTCAAGATCAGATCGCGTCCCAGCACATCTGCAGCCTTCCTCTCGGCCGCATCCTCTGTGCATCTCAGCGTGATCAATTGTTATTCACGTTCCACCAAATCCAGATCCTTTTCCGCATTGAAGAAGCATCGGATCACGTCCCCTGCCCGCAAGGATCCAGCCTCCAGCTCTTCTTCGCGATCAACAAATCAGCTACCGGATCAACACCTTCCGTCTCTGCTCCCATCTGCAAAGCCAAGATCCAGTTTTTTTTTCCCCATATGAATTAACTTCATATCCCCCGGATCCAGTCACCCAGCTGGAGCAAATCAGCTCTGCGGAGAATTGAATTTATTTTGAATGAAATCGTGAGGAAAAAGGGGGCTATAAAAAGGCCACGGTTTGAAGAACAGAGGAGGCTCTGTTTCGGTGAAGAAGAAGAAGAAGAAAGCCGAGAGAAAGAAATAAAAAAAGAAGAGAGAGGGGAGGAGAGAGAATAGTTTGTGATATATTGGGAATAATGGGAGGTGAAGGCTTTCATTTGAAGATGGAAGGACATCCGGCCACCATGCGCGGCTGAACACCTAGTCTAGGGCTGGATGAAGCCCTAGCAATGTATCAGGGCATTGTAGTTCTTATTTTCTTTATTATTTTGGAGCTTGTTTAAATTCTTATCTTCAATGAAATATCTTTTTATGATGTTTAAACTTTGAGCATGCCATTTACTATTCATGTTTGCTAAAGTAGTCTAAGATGATCCATGCCTAGGAAGATGAGGTGTGCTGCATCCTAGATTAGCATACTTAGGTAGACACTTCATGCTATACCAAAGATGGATTTTTCTAACACTCTTTATGTTTTTATTTTAAAAGGCTTGTAGCCAAAATTGCATGCCTCTCCAAAAGATAAAAATCAAGAACACAATCCTTGATGCAATGCTATGTGGTGGATTCCAAACCCTAGATCTATTTACTCTGATAAATTTCAATCCGTACTCATAGTCTAATTTAGTTAAATCAAGTTAGCAAATTCTTCTTTTTGATTTATTTTTAAAAGAAAAATAACCTATTCTTCAATCCCTGTGGACCGACACCCGTAATCACTATCCTACAGGATACGTGCTATTGCGTGGTTTATTTTCAAAATTGAAAGAACCGATCAATTTTTGGCACCGTTGCCGGGGATTGCTAGCATAGTTATTTTTCTTATTAAAAAAAAAATTTATTTAAATATTAAAAAAAAATTTCTTTAAAATTTTTTTTTTCTATTATTGTTACTTTTCTTATCTTCTTTTTCTCCCTTACTAATTTTTATTTATTTTTTTTATATATTATTTGATCAGGAATCGAGGAAAAAATCTGGGATGATCAAAAAGAGAACTGCTGGAAAAGGAATGCTGTAGAGGTTTGCCTAAAAAAAAATTAATTAAATTGCTGGGGAAATTCCCTTTGGTAACCTCTAAACCTTTCTTATTTGAATTAAGTATTAGCTTGAAATTTTGTGGTGATTGTTTGATTTTAATTTCAGCAAAAGTGTGAATGCATGTTTGATACACATACACAAATTAATCCGCACATAGTAAGGGCAATCACCCCAACAAGATAAGAGCCGGATTTCATCACCGGACTCTTGCCCAACTTAGGTGAACTCAATCTCACATAGTGTCACTTTAATTAAAATCAATTAGACGTTGGCTCCTAGGGACATTCGAGCTCAATAAGATGAAGATCACCGAAAGTTGCACCAATTTCGCTCTGTGGCTTAGTTGATGTCTAGGCAAGCTTTGTCCCTATAAGGGAGACAGTTCATCTGTTCGAGGCAAGTGGGTTTTAAGTGGGACCTTTGCGAACGCATCGTGACCCCTCCACTTACCTGGGAGCTTACCTGGTCAACTCGGTTCATTAGACCGGATTGGAGGCTTAGGTGCCCTCTTCAAACCAGTTAGGAGCTGTCTAGTGATTTTAGGACAAAGACTAGGATTGATATGCTTTTCTCTTTTATTGCATGCTTGATTGATCGAGTACTAGTGTATGCACGGTAGTCGTTCTAGAGTACAAAACCTATTACCTTTTGACCCTGAATAGAACGAACCCTTAGGAACATTCGAGCTAAGATCAAAACATTAGGATCATCTCCACCTCTTAAGATGGCTGAAGAACAACCCAAACTCCTGAGGGAGTACTTTACTCCCACTATTTACACTTTCCCATCTTGCATTCGATTACCTGAGGTAGCAGCTGTACAATATGAAATAAAATCTAGTGTGATCCAAATGCTCCCATCTTTTTATGGGCTCACCAACGAAGACCCATACAAACATTTAGATGAATTTCTTGAGATTTGCACCACTGTCAAGATTCAGAACTTCACTGATGATGCCCTGAAACTTAGGCTATTCCCCTTCTCCCTTAAAGATAGAGCCAAACAATGGCTGAATTCTTTAGAAGCTAACTCAATTCGTTCTTGGGATCAAATGCAACAAGAATTCCTTAAAAAAATACTTTCCTATAGGAAGAACGAACCAGTTTAGACGTGCCATTACAAGCTTCTCCCAAACCGAGGGAGAAGAATTTCATGAAACTTGGGAGAGATTTCGGGACCTAATCCGTAAATGCCCTCATCATCAAATACCTAAGTGGCAGCTAGTGCAATGTTTTTATGACGGTTTGACTGAACGAAACCGTCAGATGATCGATGCTGCATGCGGGGGGGACTTTCATGCTTCGAAATGAGCATGAAGCATGGCAACTATTTGAAAATCTTAATGAAAACTCCCTCCACCATGCTTCATGTTCTCGTCAAGCACCCCCGAATTTTCAAAGAAAAGGGGCCATTTGTGAAATAAGTCATTCTA
>NW_024068862.1:0-90509 GCF_009389715.1 Phoenix dactylifera | reverse complement strand
TGCCACAAGGACAACTCCAGCGAGCTATGATTTTGATTGGTGGATTTTGGATCTTTTTGAGCAACGTAGAAAAGGCAAGGTTGATATTGCAGTAATTTAAAATTATTTGTAACTCAATACAAAATGCAAAGGTATTTTGCTTAGCCTTTTTTTTTTTTATTTTGTTTATGCATCGGATCGGTAATAAGTATTTTCATTTTATGGTGGCATTGGTTGATTTCAAATGGATCACTGAGATGATCTTAATCACCGATTGATCCTTATTCTGAGATAATATATCTCTAATATTTAAGTAACCGTATTTTGTATTATATTGTTTTAGTGATTAAGGATTTCTAGGTATCCACAAGTAATCTATTTGGTTATTCATAGAAATCCAAGAACACTCACTATATAATACCAAAACTATTCTTGATATATTCCATAAAAATATATTTATTAATCATATTAAAATGTATTAAATAAATATTAATATATTGACTAATATATTAATTATTAATATTTTCATAAAAATATATTTATTAGTCCCTATAAATTATTAATCCTATAAAGATATATTGATTGTTATTATAGAATTAATATTTTATATATGTGTATACATTATTTTTAATCCTAATAATTATTTTGATTAAAAAATACCATAAATAGAAGTAATATATTAAATACTTTGATTATATAATATTAAAAGTACAATAATATATTTTTACTATAATTTAAAATTGTCATTTAATAGTAATATAATAAAAATATGATTAATAATATTACTATAATATATATCATAAATATAATATGTTTATATTAAATTAATAAAATAATTGATTATAAATTAATATATTATTTTTTTTGCTGGGTCAAGGAATAGTTTTGTTATCAGTTTTTAACTCAAGCTTACCATCGTGTGGTAATCTAGGATTCGCAAATTTTAGAGATAGATATTAACATTGATTTAAAATTTTTGCTAAAAACGTAATGATCCTATTGTCTCCATCCATATCATCTTTTGCGTGCGGGGTAGGCAAAAAATTTGGAACTAAAGCTGCAAATAAGTCGGGTTGACTTCTCGACCTAACCCGTTTATACCCGACCAGACTTATTTTGTATGAGTTGTGGGGTGGGTTCGGATTCTAAAATTCGACCCGTTCCCATTTCCTATTTCGAGTTCAGACCCAATCTGACTCGATCTGACCTATTTGAAGTTTTAGATAATTTTGCGTTTTCAATCCTTACGACCCAACCTAATCTTGATTCGACCCGAATTTGTAAAATTATTTGGGTCACGGGCCGCAACCCGCGGGGGTGCAAATTAAGTTCTAAAGTCATGAATGGTTGATCCGAACCGGATTTGAGAGATCCAAACTGGATCTAAATTTTTTAAGTTAGGTTTGGGTTATATATGGGCTGGATTCGACTTGAATGATCTGTTGGTTCAAAATTATTACGGTGGATTTGGTTTGATCGATGGTCTTATATTGTGCTGGATCTGTGTCTAAAATTAAAATTCCAACAGAATAATTTCGACCGACCAGTACGAAAACCAAGTGGATCAGGAGACGTTCGACTCCAACCCTCGACTCTCTCTCTCCATCCCTACAAGTAGGGTAGAGACGAAGGGGCTGGGATTTGTTCTCGCCATAATCTTTCGCTCCGGACGCGATTTATGTAGGTCAGAGCCTTCCCTTCCCACTCTGTCCTCCTTCCCTTCCCACTCTCTCCTCTCACCTTCGATCTATTTCGTTGCAATACTTTTTCTTATTTAGGTTTCTTTCATCGACGATGTCGGAGATGGCTTGAAAGATCCCACCTTTCGTCTTCTCCACGCTATTTTCTAACCGGATTTCTGTAATTTAGTGTTTTGTTTCATTTCACGCGGCGTCCGCGTCCAATTCTCATCAGAAAAAGCTTTTCGGTCTTTGATCCTTGAAGATTTGGGACAGAAGAGAGATTATTCTTTTTAGAAGCTGTTCAAAGAGAAATTTTCGTCATCTGGAAGCCATCTGTTGTCTAGGTTTTTTATATGTTTTCCTCTTTTCAATTTTCAGATGCGAAGATAAAGTGAATTTATTGTTATCGATCTGTTACATGCCCTGTAAGCTCTATCTATCGATGTCCGCGAACAAATTCAATATTGACAAGCTGTTCGAATGGCTAAAGATTCTATCTTTCATTCAAATCCTCGTGCTGTCCATGTCTTAAGATGTTGGAGATTTCGGTCTCCAATTGTTCCCTTTGATATACATAAATATTTTTCTAACTTTTTTGTCATCTACTCTCTTCTATGATATACTGTAAGATAATGCCATTGAGAAATTGGCTCCAATGGCATCAAAAATCCCAACTTTCTTTCTCTCCAGCGGCTTCCGATCCAGTCTTCTTTAAAAACTTTTCGGTTTTATTCAATTTCCTGTGCTGCCTGTGTTCAAAATCCTCCAGAAAATAGATAGAATACTCCAAATTCTGCTGAGTTTTGAATCTGCGACCTGCTCTCTCAGAACAGGCTCCACCAAGACAGGCTAATCCGTGTTTTGGATTCGACATTGGATTTGAACTTGGCTGTTAAACATCTTCAAATGGGCATCCGTCAGAAAAAAGTCCAGCCGACACTGGAGATTTATACCCACATGATATTGAAGCTGGGTCTGGCAGGAACCACCAAGAAATGGGATCTCTTGAAGGAGATGGTGAACTTGGAGCTTTCAAATTTAGAAGAAGGCATTGGTTTCTATTGATCTATTCTTTTGCCGAAACCACATGCTAATAGAAGCTTTAAAGGTTTTTGAACATGCAAATTCAGTGAAGCGCATATTGTCGTATCATCATGCAATGCTTTATTGGGCATTTTTGTCTCAAAAGGGGAAATTTTCAGTCTGTGATGTTGTCTATAGGAAATGGTTAAGCAGGGATTCTTCCGATGTTGAAACATTGAATTACTTAATAAGGCATTGTGTGAGTCTGGTCACTTGGAATTGGCGCTAACCAGTTTCATAGAAATGAGCAAGAAACAATGTGCTCCAAATAGTCAGACATTTGAGTACTCATCAGTGTCTTGTTCAAGCGCAGAGTAGATGAATCGGTCAAGGTTTTGATCAGATGTTGTGACCTGGGCAGCAAACCCCATCATGACTCATTTATTTATAGTTAGTCATCAACCTCTATTTTGCAGGGGTTAACAAGTTCGAGGAAGGCATTAAGTTGTTTAGAATGATGAAAAAATACAGGTCTTCAGCTTGAGGCCATCTGTACAGATATTTAGTTCTATGTTTATGTGAAAATCAACATTTGGATGATGCAGTTGAGCTTTTTAAGATATTGTTAGCATCAGGCTTTGCTCCTGTGACAGTCTGTATGTGGATTGTTTGAATGGGGGTTATATTGCAAATAGGGAACCTGGACGAAGCTATGAACTTCTTGGATGGAAACAATACCTTGGAAATCGAACCTTATAATGCCTTGCTCAAAGGTTATGGTAGTGAGGGCAGGTTTCTGGAGGCAATTATATATCTTAGAAAGAAGGCAAGATCAGGGACTAAACTGACAGTATGTCTTGGAATATCATTATAAGGGCCTTTGTGAGAATGAAAATGTTGGAAAGCGTTTGAAGTTATTGTAGAATGATTGTCTCTTCTTACATGCCGATCAGGCTACTTATTCTGCAATTATAATTGGGTACTGTAAGTGGGTTCATTGCGAGAATGCTTTAGATATGTTCAGACTGGCCTGTGTCATAACATGACTTTGGATTCAGAATTCTTGCTCAGAATTGATTGAGGGTTTGTGTCATGTAAACAAGTACAGGAGGCACAGAAGTGTTTTACTATATTACTAACAAAGCCTCGTCTCACCACTAACTCACTCATTGTGTTGATCCAAGAATTTGTCATGCTGGAAAGGTGCATGAAGCTATCGGACTTCGTTCGCTTGCAGTTCATAAGAGGTACTATTGTATTCCAGATACATACGCCACTATTTTGCTTGCATTGTTGGATCTGAACAAGAAAGAATATATTAGTATTCCTTTCCCAAATGTTGGTGGAAGGCCATAATCTAAATGCAAGAATATACTGTATTCTTATACGTGCTTGTGTACCGACAGCACAATGACTGTGGCCACTCTTTTATTCAATCAAATGATTCGTGATGGATTTGTTCCTATTCCAAAACATTTGAACTTTAGTTCAGTTATGGCAAATTCTCTCAATTGCATATAGTGGTTGCATAGCTTAGAAAAATAATTAATGAAACAGACTAGTTAGTCCCACAGTTATGTAACATGATCATCCATGGCCTCTTGAAAGAGGGGCACAGACACGAGGCTTGTAAGTTTCTGGACCGGATAAAGAGATGGGTTGCGTTCCAGATGCTGATAACATGGATTGTTGGTTGGAAGTTTCAATGTAGAAAAGGGATGGAACTACTGGGTATCTGAAGCTCTTAAGAATGACAACGTGAGCAACATATTGGCCGAAGGTCTGAACACAATATAATGAGCACATGGTTGAGAATAATGTAACAATATGCTGAAGTGTCATAGCTGCATGATGATTGATGTGCATGAGCTCTCATTCGAGTTCAAGTGCTTCATCTCATCTGGGGAGATTTCCTCCGTGGAGGGCTTGACCATCATTATCTTTAGAAGCTGCAAAAAGGAGCAGCTTTCCATGGAGACTGCCCTTATCCTTTGTATCATCATGGAAGTGCCATTCATCGGTTAATGAGTCTAGTAAAGGTTTACTTATCGTTAGATGCACCTTATTTAACAAGTTAGTTATGTTGAAGCTTTCTTCTCCCTTTATGCATGCTGCATTTGTCTTTATTTATGAGACTTTAGGTATAATTCTCTCTCAACAAATTCATTTCTAACGTATGCATTCCGCATTTATCAGGTCTAACTAACCTTTCTGCTATATGACTTTCTTGAATTTGGTACTTTAATGCCTTAGGCACCTGTCATACTCTTTTCCAATCTTTTACATCATAAAACACATTACTAGAAAGTTAGTAGGTTATTCATTTTGAATTAATCTCAAAAAAACTTGTTAATTTGCCATACAATTCATAACTGAGATAGTCTAGCTGCCAGCTGGATTATGTCTATGAATACCTTGCTTCACTTGTAGGACCACATAGCTTACCAAGTGATCATTGGAAGATGAGAATTCATCCAAATAGTTAGAAATTATCTAATGGTAGAACATGGAATTGAGTACTGTACTATAAACAAGGTCAAGATGGGTAACAGCCAAAATCACATGAAACAACCATTTCTATAAGCCTTACTCCAAACTAATTCTTTTGGCTAAATATGTGACATTAAAATAAAGAAATATTGCCATAACAAATAAGAATAGGGTGTGCAAAACTGTAAATCATAATCATGCACGCCAAAGTTAACAAAAATAGTGTCATATAAAAATAAAAGAACAACTAATGGTTAGTAGCAGTTGGTGTGGATCTGCATTCAATACAGTGTAGTATCATGGAGACCAACTGAATCAAGAAGTGAACATCTAGCTGGTTATATTTTTATTCTGTAAAAGATAGTCATGTACTTTTCAGAATGGTTAGGGGCTTTTGCAGAAGTATCATCCTTTCAAATTATCAGTGATGTAGGGATAAAACAATGTGGTATGCCAAATGATTTTGTCAAGACATGGCTGAAAGTTATTATAAAGTTGAAGCCATCTTCCCTTTCAATCTCTATTTTGGGCAGCATAGTTTGCTCTTAAAAGGATCTGTGATGCCATGACATGCCTCTAGATCTGATACTTAACAGTTCTTTTATGTGCTGCATTGTGATTGTTAGATGTATGCCCTAGAAGCCAATTTGGCTGACACATTGTTGATTCTAGGGACATAATTTTGTACTTGACTATTTATTATTGAATAAATAAAAGGCATCTTTTCATTCATATTGTTTATGTGTCTATGAATCGTCCAAGAAATTAATAAGATGATGATACATATTCTCAAGAGTTGAGAATTTGAGCCATGTATCATTGGTGATTAATTTCTAAATGCTCCTGATCAAGGATCATCACGAGGACGGTGATCGATCCGATCAGTGCACAGATCACTTCCTTCTGGATGGACGAGACTTGAGTCCACAGTGTAGGGACACTGAAGTGATAGTGCAGGTGCTTGTTAGAGAACAAGGGTACTGAGCGTGACCAATACAAGAAGTCACTTGGATGTCTATCCACTCGTCAGTGACTTGCTTGATGTTGCAGTAGTGTGACTGGTCCTTTGACCTGCGGTGCTTCGGCTACTCACAGTGAGGTTATTGTAGTTTGACTGCACACATACATGGTCTCTAGCCATATGGGTCCATGCAGTGTAGATTGGCTGCAGTAAGTTCACTGTAGGAGTAGGGTATGCACCTATAGGAATCTATCGACCTTGATAGATAAGGAGAGATCCTATGTGATTTTAAGACTGAGTTCGTAAGACCTCGGCCGGGGCAGTATACACAGTGGAGAAAGAGTTTTCACTATCGAACTCGAGTCGAATAAATCTTGACATATGACAGACGATGGGGTTTGACGAGTTGTCCATGACCTCCGTCCTGTAGGGATCCACGATAGTAGGACTGTATCACATGTTAACTGCACCTAGAGGTTCATCATTCCATTCTGCTGGGTAGCCACTACATGCTGCTAGGTGTCACTGGTGGATGGTGGGACTCATAGGGATTATCTTGATGATCGATAAACCCTAATGAGTTGAGTTGGAATCGTTCCAACCCATTGAAAGGAGTTTTCAATGATATAGTGATAGAGATCACAATATATCTCACTACCAGTCAGAATAGAACCTATGGGGTCACACACACTAGAAGTATTGACCGATCCGATGGTTGAAATCGTGATTAGGAATCACAAGAAATCAATTTGATTGATAAGAAGTTGAAGAAGGAACAAAGGGAATTAATTAATTGGACTTAAACACAAATCCTACTTCGGGTAGGATTCCTAGAGTCCTAATTGGATTAGGACTGGGAATCCTAGTTGGAGTAGGACTGGGATTCCTACTTGGAATAGGATTCCTACAATCCTAATGAGATTAGGAATTTTGAATTAAAATTGGATTCCTACTTGGAGTAGGATTCCTAGAATCCTAATTGGATTAGGACTTCGGATTCAAATAGAGTCCTAATTGGATTAGGACTAAATACATCCTAATTGGATTAGGTTTCTTAAGTCACAATTAATTATTAATCTAATGAATCAAATAAGACTCCTAATTGGATTAGGATTGAAGAGTTCAATTGAGTCAAAATTGATTCAAGTTCTAATTGGATTAGGACTTACCTAGATTGGATCCATTGGTTCACCCTTGGCTAACCTAATTGGATTAGGGCTTGACCACATTAGGGCATCAAACCCTTAATGGATTAGGGTTTACCAAGAGGAGGGGCAAGCCCCTCCCCTTCTCCTTGTGTCGGCAAGAGAGGGGCCGGCGCCCCCTCTTTGGAAAATGTCTAGGGCTCCTACTTGTAGGAGCCCTAGATGGCTATAAAAGAGAGGGTGAGGCCGGCGCCCTAGCATAGAAGCTCCTTCCCTTGCCGTGAGCCCCCTCTCCTCTCTCTTGTTCAGCCGCAAGCAAGGAAGAAAGCCAAAGTTGGCGGCATCCTCTTCCTCCTTCTTCCTTCCAACGCAGGGAAAAGAAAGAAGGCTGCGGGGATTCTTCTTCTTCCTCTTCTTCATCCTTCTTCTTCCTCCTCTCAAGCACAATCAAGGGTTGATTGAAAGAGAGGAGATCAGCCATCAAAAGCTATCTCTGCAAGGGAGCTAGCACCCCGGTGAGATAGAGAGCTTGGATCGGATCCTGCTTCGTGTGGATACCCGTAGAGGCCGGACGTTTGAACGGCTTCAAGCGAACCCTCTTCCAAAACCACGAATTCAGATTTGCGGTGATCATCTACCCGCGCAAGGTGAAGATTTGATTTCCTAATAGTTTTGGAAAAGTATTTAATATCTACCTAATACGAAAGGTCTAGAAACAACGTTCAGCGCATGAAGCGTCGATCCCGACATGCCCCTTTCCGCTGCCACTCTGATTTTTGGTTTTGAAATTATTCAGCGGGCATGGGGCGGAGTCCCAACAGTGGTATATCAGAGCCTAGGGCTTCGTATAGATTTAAGGTAGGGAATTAAATAATTTAAAGGGCTTATTAGATGCTGAAAATTGAATGGACATGCAGGCTGAAAAATTCTGCATGCAGATTTTTCAGGGGTGCTGATTTTTTGCATGCTAATTTTTATGTGATAAAAGATGATTCTAAATGCATTGTAATGGGATTACAAGTTTAGAATCATGATTAGCATGATCAGCGGAACCTATGTCATGATTACAATCAGTTAGTTTTCAGATCTGAAATTATAATTGTTGCATACGTGATGATCATAGGATTCAAACCCTATTTGGTATCAAATGTAATGACCTGCGATGTGATCTGCGATTGTCATGTAATTTTCAGATGCTTGCATGCATCTTATTTTGATATTTTGAGAGGCCTGCGTGCCTCCTAAAAGGAGGATGTAATTTATTTTTATTTTTATTTTACATCTGGTTGTATTTCTGTGATGTGATGTACATCAACGATCAAGCTGAATCAAAGACATGAGATGAAAGGTGATCTAAGCGGTTGATGGCGATGGGATCAGAGTTGATCAAGGATCGAATCAAGGAGGCTTGGAACCAATTCAAGAGTTGAAGACCACTTGATCGATTGATGTGCATGTGCTTGTAATACGACCTAATTAGAATCCATGATCATCACCTATTTTAAAGTTTAGCTTTAACTTTGATGCTGCGATTATAACTGCCTGTGATGTGCCGTTTGGCATGTGATGTGAATGGCGAGTCGGTAGATAGGTTTACATGTGATGTAGCAAACCCAATTGAGACCTAAATCAAAACCTCCTCAATTCAAGTCGAGAGTGAACCGACATGAGCAAGTCATATTAGATTAATTGATTCTAATTGGTGTCTAGGAAAGCATGAAAGGTGGTTACTTAATTAGGACCTTACTCTCTGGAGTAAGGGGAGCCTCCCACCTGCTTACCTGGCCAATTGTTCGATACCTCTTATGAAGGGCTCAAGTTGCAAACACTAAGACCTGATTAACCAATATTAAGTCAATAGGTCTTCCACTGTAGTAGAGCTGCTAGGCCTTTCTGATGTTGATTTGTCTCGGCTGGACACAGTGGTCAAGTTGCATCGGGGGGCTGGACCTCTCTATAGACATGAGATGTTGTAGGGTAAAGGTGGGGTTGGGCACCAATAACTGTTAGGTGAGGACCCAATGACGACTTTATTCCTACGGTTATACGGTGGGTCTGACTTAACTAAGAAATGGGACCAATAACTGTTTAGGTGAGGTCATCATGGCTTAGAGACCAAGTTACACTGCAACATGCTTGAGAAGCATTGTACAAGAGTTGTACACTCATCCATTCTATGTGTCACCAATAACTGTTAGGTGAGGTGGCATGTAAATCGGTGGGACCGCAGTACCCACTAGAAACCCTAGTCGTGTGGGACTTCCGTCTTCCTACCAGGGAGTGTAAGGAATTCGAGAAAATAGTGGGAGTTACATTTGTTCTAAAAAGACCTTAGAACAGATTAGGATCAAGTACAAAAGTCTAACTAGAATCTTTACTCTCTGCAGATACAATGTCGGCTTCAAACCCTCTGACCCGTATTCTTGAGACCAACCGACTGACCGGAACCAATTACAAAGACTGGCTTAGAAATCTCAAAATAGTTTTGGACTGTGAGAAGATAGGCTACATACTCGATTCAGATATCCCCACACTACCAGCACGTCCTACTGATGTTCAGCGTGAGTTGCATAAAAAGTGGTTGGATGATGACATTAGAGTAAAATGCTATATGATGGCATCCATGTCTAATGAACTCCAATGCCAGCATGAAAATATAAAGACTGCTAGGGACATACTGGCGCACCTGCAAGAGTTGTATGGTGAGCAGAGTCGCACAGCTCGTTTTGAAGTGTCCAAGAGGCTTTTCAAAGCGAAGATGCGCGAAGGGCAGTCTGTCCATGATCACGGTTTGACCATGATCAAGGACCTAGAGAGCTTGAGAAGCTCGGTATGGACATGCACAAGGAATTGCAAGTGGATTTAATCCTACAGTCACTTCCTGATTCATTTGGTCAGTTTATAGTAAACTACCACATGAATAAGATTGAATGCACTAAGACTGAACTAATCAACATGTTGGTAACTGCTGAGGGAGCCTTGAAAGGTTCAAGGGGCAATGTTCTTGCTGCTGAGTTGACTTCTGGTTCCAAGAGAAAGTCTACTTGGAAGAAAAAGAAGCCTGCAAAGAAGCAGAAGAAAGACAAGAAGCCAAAGAAGGAAGTTCAAAAGAAAAAGGCTAACGACAAAGGAAAATGTTTCCACTGCAATGTCGAAGGCCACTGGAAGAGAAACTGTCCTTCATACCTCGAGAGCCTGAAGAACAAGAAAGGTGACACACCTTCGGAAGGTATAGACTTGCTCATAATTGAAACTAATCTAACGGTTTCTTCTACTTCTAGTTGGGTTATAGATTCTGGTTCTAGTGCTCATTTGTGCACTACCATGCAGGGTCTAAAGGAAAGTAGAAGGCTGGCGGAAGGTGCGGTAACCCTTCGGATTGGCAACGGGGCAAAAGTTGCTGCTGTGGCTGTGGGCACCTACCATCTGCGACTACCGTCTGGATTTAGTTTAATACTTAGAGACTGCTATTATGTACCTGTTGCTAGCAGAAATTTGATTTCTGTTTCATGTCTAGCACAGGAAGGTCATGTTTTTACATTTGACAAAGACTGCTGTTCTATTTATTTAAGAAATAAAATAGTCGCACGCGGTTTCATGATTGACAGTCTCTATCATTTACATATGGATGTATCTGTGAATGTTACCGAGCAAGATGTGAGTGCCAAAGGATCCAAAAGATCCAGAGATGAGATAAACCAAAGATATTTGTGGCACCTCAGACTTGGCCATATTGGAGAAGACAGAATGAACAAAATGGATAAAGATGGGATTTTAGGCTCATTGACTTCCG
This sequence comes from Phoenix dactylifera, assembly GCF_009389715.1. Classification (NCBI taxonomy): domain Eukaryota; kingdom Viridiplantae; phylum Streptophyta; class Magnoliopsida; order Arecales; family Arecaceae; genus Phoenix; species Phoenix dactylifera. The sequence goes on along the minus strand of NW_024068862.1, from coordinate 79,436 downwards.
AGTCATATCCAGTTTGCGAGTCCTGTCTTCAAGGAAAAATGGCAAGACTGCCCTTTGTAGGACATGGGGAGAGGACCACTGAATTACTTGCCCTAGTACATACAGATGTATGTGGCCCATTCGATGTGCTAGCCAGGGGACGTTATTCTTACTTCATTACCTTTACCGATGATTACTCACGGTATGGGTATGTGTATCTTATGAGACACAAGTCTGAGTCTTTTGAAAAGTTCAAAGAGTTCAAGAATGAAGTAGAAAAACAAACTGGAAAACCTCTTAAGGCTCTTCGATCAGATCGGGGAGGAGAATACCTTAGTGGAGAATTCCGGGACTATCTCAAAGAAAACGGCATAGTCTCACAATGGACACCTCCGGGTACACCTCAACTCAACGGGGTGTCAGAGAGGAGAAATCGGACCCTATTGGATATGGTCAGGTCCATGATGAGCTTCACTGATTTACCTATGTTCCTTTGGAGAGATGCCTTACTCACAGCGATTTATTTATTGAATAGAGTTCCCTCTAAATTCGTTCCTACCACACCGTATGAGATATGGCATGGTAAGAAACCAAGTCTGGGTCATCTCAAGATTTGGGGATGTCCGGCCCACGTCAAGAGACTACAGGCGGACAAGTTAGAGGCTAGGACCATAAGTGCTCATTTTATAGGATATCCTAAAGAGTCATTAGGATACAATTTTTACGTCTCAGAGGATCACAATGTGTTTGTGAGCCGTCATGCCATCTTCTTGGAAAATTAGTTTATCCTTGATAGAGGCAGTGGGAGGAAAATTGAGCTTGAAGAGAAAGTCTCTGAAAAGCAACGAGTCATGGATCCTATAGAACCCATTCATAAAGAGCCAGTACACGATGTCCCTCGACCACCTCATAGATCTAGTAGGGTCTCCCATCCTCCCGATAGATACTTAGGTATACTAGAAGAGGATACCGAGGAAATGTTCCTAGTGGGAGATAGGGATCACATACAGGATCCCAAAACCTACAACGAGGCGATATCTGATATCGATTTCGAGAAATGGCTGGAAGCTATGAAGTCAGAGTTAGACTCCATGCGTTCCAACCAAGTCTGGACCTTAGTAGATCCACCAGAAGGTATTGTACCTATTGGATGCAAATGGATCTACAAAAGGAAGATAGGTTCGGATGGAGAGGTAGAGACCTATAAGGCAAGGCTTGTGGCGAAAGGGTATAGTCAGCGCGAAGGCATTGACTATCCGGAGACCTTTTTACCTGTAGCCATGCTAAAATCCATCCGAACATTGCTTGCCATTGCAGCATTTCATGATTATGAAATCTGGCAGATGGATGTGAAAACTGCTTTCCTGAATGGACATCTTGATGAAGATATCTATATGGAACAGCCTTTGGGTTTCACTTCCAGTGATGGAGATCACAAGGTCTGCAAGCTGCAAAGGTCCATCTATGGACTAAAGCAAGCCTCTCGGAGTTGGAACACTCGTTTCGATGATGCAATCAAAACGTTTGATTTCATCAAAAACGAAGAGGAACCATGTGTTTACAAAAAGGTTAGTGGGAGTGCTGTCGTTTTTCTCGTACTGTACGTAGATGACATTCTCCTGATTGGGAATGATATTTCCATGCTAACCTCGGTCAAGGTCTGGTTGTCAAAAGAATTCTCCATGAAAGACCTTGGGGAAGCATCCTATATTTTGGGAATAAAGGTCTATAGAGATAGATCTAAAAGGATGCTTGGCCTGTCACAGAAGATGTACATAGAGGAGGTGCTGAAGAGGTTCAGCATGGAAAACTCCAAGAGGGGTCTCTTACCCCTAAGGCATGGAATTCATCTCTCCAAGAAGATGTGCCCCAACACATCTGAAGAGATTCAACGCATGAGCAAGATTCCCTATGCATCGGCAATAGGAAGCCTCATGTATGCCATGCTGTGTACACGACCTGATATAGCTCTTGCTGTGAGTGTCACAAGCAGATATCAGTCGGATCCAGGCAAGAAGCACTGGATAGCTGTGAAGAACAGTCTTAAGTACTTGAGAAGAACTAGGGACATGTTCTTGGTCTTTGAAAGAAGATCAGAGTTGAAGGTAGAAGGATGCACACATATTGATGATAGAAAGTCTACATCAGAATATGTGCAATTGTGGTTCAGTAAATTGGAAGAGTTCCAAACAACCGATCATTATAGATTCTACCTTAGAAGCTGAATCTTAAGCCGTATCTAAGGATGCAGTGAAAACCTTCTGATTAAAAGTTAATTGCAGAGTTGGGTGTAATGTCATTAGATGCCATAACACTTTACTGCGATAACATTGGCACCATAGCACTAGCTATGGAGCCATGGTCTCATCAGAAGTCCAAGCACATAGAGCGGCGCTTCCATTTCATACGCGACTATGATGTAGAGGTGCAGAGAGTAGACTCCGCGGATAACGTGGCAGACCCGTTCACTAAGCAGCTGAGTCAGAAAAAGACTGAAGCCCACCTTGAGAAGATGGGCCTAAGATATATGACCAATTGGCTTTAGTGCAAGTGGGAGATTGTTAGATGTATGCCCTAGAAGCCAATTTGGCTGACACATTGTTGATTCTAGGGACATAATTTTGTACTTGACTATTTATTATTGAATAAATAAAAGGCATCTTTTCATTCATATTGTTTATGTGTCTATGAATCGTCCAAGAAATTAATAAGATGATGATACATATTCTCAAGAGTTGAGAATTTAAGCCATGTATCATTGGTGATTAATTTCTAAATGCTCCTGATCAATGGATCATCACGAGGACGGTGATCGATCCGATCAGTGCACAGATCACTTTCCTTCTGGATGGACGAGACTTGAGTCCACAGTGTAGGGACACTGAAGTGATAGTGCAGGTGCTTGTTAGAGAACAAGGGTACTGAGCGTGACCAAGACAAGAAGTCACTTGGATGTCTATCCACTCGTCAGTGACTTGCTTGATGTTGCAGTAGTGTGACTGGTCCTTTGACCTGCGGTGCTTCGGCTACTCACAGTGAGGTTATTGTAGTTTGACTGCACACATACATGGTCTCTAGCCATATGGGTCCATGCAGTGTAGATTGGCTGTAGTAAGTTCACTGTAGGAGTAGGGTATGCACCTATAAGGAATCTATCGACCTTGATAGAAGAGGAGTGATCCTATGTGATTTGTTAGACTGAGTTCTAAGACCTTGGCCAGGGCAGTAATATAAAGTGGAAAAAGAGTTTTCCATTAGCGAACTCAAGTCGAATAAATCTTGACATATGACAAACGATGGGGTTTGACGAGTTGTCCATGACCTCCGTCCTGTAGGGATCCACGATAGTAGGACTGTATCACACGTTAACTGCACCTAGAGGTTCATCTTTCTATTCTACTGGGTAGCCACTACATGCTGCTAGGTGTCACTGGTGGATGGTGGGACTCATAGGGATTATCTTGATGATCGATAAACCCTAATGAGTTGAGTTGGAATCGTTCCAACCCATTGAAAGGAGTTTTCAATGATATTGAGATAGAGATCACAATATATCTCACTACCAGTCAGAGTAGAACCTATGGGGTCACACACACTAGAAGTATTGACCGATCCGATGGTTGAAATCGTGATTAGGAATCACAAGTAATCAATTTGATTGATAAGAAGTTGAAGAAGGAAAGAGAATTAATTAATTGGACTTGAAACAAGAATCCTACTTTGGGTAGGATTCCTAGAGTCCTAATTGGATTAGGACTGGGAATCCTAGTTGGAGTAGGACTGGGATTCCTACTTGGAATAGGATTCCTACAATCCTAATGAGATTAGGAACTTTGAATTAAAATTGGATTCCTACTTGGAGTAGGATTCCTAGAAATCCTAATTGGATTAGGACTTCGAATTCAAATAAAGTCCTAATTGGATTAGGACTAAAATTAAACAAATCCTAATTGGATTAGGATTCCCTAAGTCTAAATTAATTATTAATCTAATGAATCAACATGACTCCTAATTGGATTAGGATTGAAGAGTTCAATTAAGTCATGATTCATTCAAGTCCTAATTGGATTAGGACTAGCGTAGATTGAACCCAAATTTGGCTAATCCTAATTAGATTAGGATTAAACCATGAGAGAGGCACCTAATCCTCTTTGGAAGAGGATTGGGTTAACCAAGTAAGAGGGGCATCAGCCCCTCTTCACTTAGTTGGCGCGACATGAAGAGAGAAGGGGGGCCGGCGCCCCCTCTTGGAAAGTAGTCAAGGGCTCCTAACTTGTAGGAGCCCTTCATCCTTATTAAAGGAGGACTAGGGCCGGCGCCCTAGATGGACCTTTCTCCTCTTCATCACGTGGCCACCCCCTCTCCATCTCTCCTTGGTTCAGCCGCCATCAGCAAAGGGAAAAGAAGAGGAGGCGTCTCCCTCCTCTTGGTTTTCTTCCTTGGCTCCAACGCATGGAAAAAGAAGAAGGCTGCAGGGGCTTTTGATCTTCTTCCCATCTTCATCCTTCTTCTTCCTCCTCTCAAGCACAATCAAGGGTTGATTGAAAGAGAGGAGATCAGCCATCAAAAGCTATCTCTGCAAGGGAGCTAGCACCCCGGTGAGATAGAGAGCTTGGATCGGATCCTGCTTCGTGTGGATACCCGTAGAGGCCGGACGTTTGAACGGCTTCAAGCGAACCCTCTTCCAAAACCACGAATTCAGATTTGCGGTGATCATCTACCCGCGCAAGGTGAAGATTTGATCTTCCTAATAGTTTTAAAAGTTTTAATTCTTACCTAATTACGAAAGGTCTAGAAACAACGTTCATGCGATGAACGTCGATCCCGCACATGCCCCTTTCCGCTGCCATCTGATTTTTGTTTTGAAATATCAGCGGCATGGGCGGGTTCCCAACAATCTGATCTTGCGGAAGTGCTAGCTTGCGCGGAACCCTGCTATGGCTGATTTTGTTCTTCCTAAAATCACTCAACCTTTGATTGATCTTATGAGATGAAGGAAGAAGATGAAGAAGGAGAAGAGGAGAAGTAATGAAGTGACCCTTTTCTGAATTTTTCAGAACTCTAAGTTTTTAAAAAAATCATAATCACTAAATCCTTGGCGTGGAGAGGAAGAGAAGAGAATTAATTCTACAAATAGATACACAATATATTCCTCAACCAGATGGACCCATAAATGAGGTACAGTCACAGCAGGTCAAATAGAGTACGAAATGCACCTGAGAGGTATGGGTTTATCATTGAGAATGATGAAGCCCACATCGTTCAGAACGATAATCCTCTGACCTATTCGGAAGCTATTATGAGTAATGACTCTAACAAATGGTTAGAAGCCATGAAATCCGAAATAGACTCTATGTATACCAACCATGTATGGACTTTGGTTGATGCACCAGAAGGTGTAAACCCTATAAGTTGCAAATGGGTCTATAAGAAGAAGATTGGAGCAGATGGCCAAGTAGAAACCTACAAAGCTAGATTGGTGGCAAAAGGTTTCAGGCAAAAGCAAGGAATTGACTATGATGAAACTTTTTCACCAGTAGCTATGCTTAAATCTATTCGGATTATGCTTGCAATAGCTGCATACTATGATTATGAAATCTGGCAGATGGATGTTAAAACCGCCTTCCTTAATGGTCATCTTGAGGAAGAGGTTTACATGACACAGCCAGAAGGATTTGTCTCAAGTAAGAGAGCAAATCAAGTATGCAAGCCTAAGAGATCCATTTCTGGATTAAAGCAAGCATCGAGGACTTGGAACATCCATTTTGATACAACAGTCAAACAGTTTGGTTTTATCAAAAATGTGGATGAATCATGTGTGGACAAGAAGACTAGTGGGAGCGCCATTGTCTTCTTAATATTGTATGTAGATGATATACTAATCATTGGAATTGATATTCCAATGTTACAATCGGTCAAGACTTGGCTATCAAAAAGTTTCTCCATGAAAGACTTGGGAGAAGCATCCTATATACTTGGTATAAAGATCTATAGGGATAGATCTAAAAAGATGCTAGGCTTGTCCTAAGATTCAGCATGGAAGAAAGTAAAAGGGGTTACTTGCCTATGAGTCATGGCATACGTCTCTCTAAGAAGATGTCTCCTAAGACATTTGAAGAGAGGAATAGAATGAATTCTATTCCCTATGCTTCGGCAGTAGGATCGATTATGTATGCTATGCTATGTACTAGGCCTGATGTTGCTTATGCCTTAGGCATAATAAGCAGATTCCAGGCTGATCCAGGAGAGGATCATTGGATAGCTGTGAAAAATATTCTTAAGTACTTGAGAAGGACTAAAGATATTTTTTCTAGTTTATGGAGGATCTGAGTTGAAACTAGAAGATTTTTCTGATTCTAGTTTTCAGTTAGATCCAGATGATAGCAAGTCTACTTCAAGGTATGTCTTTACCCTAAATGGTGGTGCAGTGAGCTGGAAGAGTTCCAAGCAGCAAACTGTAGCTGACTCAACTACTGAGGCAGAATACATTGCTGTAAGTGAAGCCGCTAAGGAAGCTGTCTGGATGAAGAAGTTCATCACTGAGTTGGAAGTAGTTCCTGAGATTGCTGGACCAGTCCCAGTTTATTGTGATAACACTGGAGCTATTGCTCAAGCGAAGGAACCAAAGTCCCATCATAAATCCAAGTACATTCTAAGACGCTTCCACCTCGTTCGAGAGATCGTCGAGAGACAAGACATAGTGATTGAACGAGTAGACACAAAGAACAACCTAGCAAATCCGTTCACTAAAGCTCTACCACAACAGCAATTCGATCACCACCTCGATTGTATGGGGATGAAATATAAGGGCGATTGGCTTTAGTGCAAGTGGAAGATTGAAAGAGTAGATGCCCTACAAGACAATCGCAATATATATTGCGAAGGATTTTCTTTTAATTTTCCAAATCATGTACATGACATTTAAGTATGAATAAAGGCATTGTGTTTTATCATATGTTGTTGATTATATTTGTGATAAATCTCTTAGATTAGGGCAATGGTTTTGAGGCTATGATGAGATCATACTAGTGAGACCAAAAACTCTAAAATCCTAATCTTAAATATTCCCAGTCATTGGTACATTGAGTCGGGGATCAATGTTTACCGAAAAAACTGGCACATCTTATGTATGCTCGATGCAGAGGGTGATTGATCTCATAATCACTTGTGTGGAGACGCTAATACAAAGATGTGGGTGCTCATTAGAGGAATGAGTTCACTGAATTGACTTACAAAGAAAAATCTTATGAAGTCTTACTTACATGTCAAAAGATGATTCTCTTAGTGGAAGTTGTGCAACTGATCCTTTGACCTGAGATCACCATAGTATCTTGTGCACATAAATCCATATTTTGGTTTACACTCATTCATAACAATAAGTTGTGTACGAGGTCTTCTGGATATGGTGGATTGTGTACGAAGGTTATGAGTAGGTCAACAAGGAGTTAATCACTTCTAGTAAGGGAAGATCGTATCCTATTTATTCTAATCATATGATAATTTAGGGAGCCTTTGATCAAAGCAGAATAAAAAATTAGAAAGAGTTTCTAAATATTTCATTATTCGAATTATCATTAGAAGATTGAGAAATATATATGAATATGAAATTGAGTTTGACATATATTCATACTCATATACATATTCGGGATGCAGTTTGATTAAAGGATTGAATTGTATGGTAACTTGCCACTAAAGGGTATTTTTGGTATTTCCATCAAATTCCATATTTTTCGGGTAGACATGACACATTGCTAGACGTCAATCTTGTCTTATAGGTTTGATCGAATTAAAGATTTTAATTCAATCACCAATTAGAAAGGATTCTAATTGTTAAGTTCGGGTTCGCACAGTTTGGACTTAAAACGATTAGAAGAGTTCTAATCAAGTTGGGTCAACTCGCACTCACACCTATTGCTGGCTAAGTATGGAACCCAATGGGTCACACACAAGAAAACTTATCAAGGGTCTAATTGGATTAGATCATGTTTGCAAGATAAACATCCTAGCAGGTGTTGCAAACCTTAGCTCCTGATTCGAATTGGATTCGAATCTGATTCGAATTGGATTCGAATCTGATTCTTAATTGATCTAATTTAATTAGATCATATTCTAATATGGGTTAGCCAAGAGTTGGCACCTAATTGGCTTGGTTTGAGTCTAATTGAATTAGATTTGATAAATCATTCAATTTAGATCGTTAGATCATGATCTACCGTTGGATAAAGACATAATGGTGAATTAGTTTAAACCCAATTGGATTGGGTTAGATGTGGCTTTAAATCATGATCATTGAATCTTCATCAGCCATTAGATGAAGACATAATGGGATGATTGGATGGCGCCATGAAGGAAAACCATTGGATCATCCTAGAACCGTTGGATGATCACTTAATTCCCCTTCATGATGGCGCCTTGATCCTAAGCCCTTGGATCATATGGAGATGCATCAAAAGATGTGAGGCGTGATGGACTTGTGATGTTGACTTGGTCAACATCTGATGGCGTGAAGAGAAGTGAGGCGTGAGCTTTAAATGGATAAGGATGAAAGACACCCTTTGATCTTATCCATTTAATTCCTCTCTCTTCATCACATCTAAGGGATATATGGCGCCATCAATTAAGGCCTTGGATCATCATCAAGGCTTTGATCAATGGACAAAGATTGCCCCTATTTTTCATGCGTGAGAAGGGAGGGGACCACATGGCGTTTAGATAAGAATGAAGCGCCTTATTTAGCGCTTCATCTTATCACGCCTCTTCATGAATACGCCTCTCCCTATTTTTATGGCACCTCCTCTCCTCTTATCACGCCCCATCTGAAGGATGTGTGGATGCGATGCATCCTTTGGTATGCATCCCCACGCCATCTATAAAAGGAAATCACTCCCGGTGATTTACTCCATCCCGACTCCAATCCAACGCTCTCTCTTATCCCTTCTTTCTTACAAGCCTTCTTTCTTTCTAACATCCCTCTTAGGTTGTCCTAATCAAAGACAAGGAGGTCTTCTTTAGGACAAATAGCTTAGAAGGAGATTTAGAAAAAGAAAAAAAATTAGAAAGAAAGGAAATCAAGCCATTAGAGTTCTTTAGAAGAATTCTGTATTAAGGATCAAAAGTTTTTGGAGCTAAAGTCTTAATCAAGTTTTTCGTGTGGATCACCGTTGGAGGGCAGACACTTGGACGCCTCATAGAGATTCTACAAACTTGGATTTAGCGTTACAGGTATTTTTCTATTTCAGTATTTATATTTATATTGTTTGATTGTTACCATTAAGGTGATCTAGGCTTATAAGGATTTTATGTTAAGGAACTTTATTAAGAAAATTTTAAAAATCCCTAGCTTCCGCTGCCCAATTATGACATGCTAGAACCCTTCAAATATTGCAGCATCACCAACCAGATTATAAATAACATTATCCCGAACAATAAAAATTTAATGCTTACCCTATCCGTATATCATGCTATTGTTGGGTTTCCTAGTGCCCTAGGGCACAGCGGAAGATACGGGATTATAAAAATTTTCTTATAAAACCCATTATATGAAATCCTAATAAGCCAAGATCACCTTAATAGTATAACCAAATAATGTAGAAAATATAATCTTGGTATAGAAGAATACCTGTCACGCTATATCCAATATATCTGAAGATGTCCTAAGGTGCCCAAATGTTCACCCTCCAATGTTGTTCCACACAGGAATGGGTTCAAGACTCTAGCTCCACTAAAAATTGATTCTAGTTGTTCAATCCTTCCAAATGATTTAATTGGCTGATTTTTCTTCACTTCCTTCTTCCTTTCTACCTCTAAAATATTCACTAGCCCTTTTGTCCTAAAGAAGACCCTCTTATCTTGGGTTAGGACAAAAGAGAGAGGCTTGTAAGAAAGAAGGGATAAGGGAGAGAGAAGGAGAGGCTTTTTCTCGGATGATTTTTAGAACCCCGGGGCGCCTCCTTATTTATAAGAGATGGAGGGATGCATCACAAAGGGATGCATCCCATCCACACACCTCATCATGATGAGGCGTGTGCCAAGAGTGGCATCCCATCATGATGGGGCGCTAAGGAGAAGGGTGTATCAAGCTTTAGAAAAAGCCGTATCTAATGATACGTTTCTTTCTCACGTCTTCCTCTTAAATTCTGATGATCCAAGGGACCAAATACAGGGAACCAAAATCAATGGTCCAGATCTAAGCGCCATCTAATGGTCCAGATCAAGGCATCACCATCCAGGGTGCTATCTAATGGTCCAGAAGCAAGATGCCATCACCAATGGTCCAGATTCAGGCACTGAGCAATGGTCTAGATCTTTCATACAGAGAGCCAGCCAGTGGTCCAGATTCAGGCGCTGACCAATGGTCTAGATCAATCATCTAGGGAGCCATCCAGTGGTCCAGATTCAGGCGCTGACCAATGGTCCAGATTATTCATCCAGGGAGCTATCCAATGTTCTAGAATAAGGTGCCAACCAGTGGACTAGATCCTTCATCCAGAAAGCCATCCAATGATCCAGATGAAGGCGCCAACCAGTAGACCAGATCCTTCATCCAGGAAGCCATCCAATGGTCCAGAAGTGAAGGCCCTATCAAACCCAATCCAACTGGGTTTAACCAACTTAAAGGAAACATTAAACCTAATCAAATCATATCTAATTAAAGCCAAATGGGTTCCAACTCTTGGCTAACCCATATTAGGTCATGATCTAATCATATTAGATCAACCTAATCTAAGAATCAGATTCAAATTTAATTTGAATCAGGAGCTAGGGTTTGCAACACATGCTAGCATGTTCATCTTGCAAACATGATCTAATCCAATTAGACCCTTGATCAATTCTCTTGTGTGTGACCCATTAGGTTCCTTATCTTAGCCAGCAGTAGGTGCAGGTGCAAGTTGACCTAACCTGATTAGAATACCTCTAATCCAATTTAGGTCCAATTTAGTGCTAAACCTGACTTAGCAATCAGAACCTTTCTGATGCTTTGATCTAATCAAACTCTTTGATCCGATCAACCCACAAGGCAAGATTGACGTCTAGCAACGTATCATGTCTACCCGGAAGATGAGGAATGTATTGGACAAATCCAAACATACCTTTCAGTGAAAAGTTACCGTGCAATTCAATCCCTCAGTCATACTACATCCTGAATAAGTGCATGAGTATGGATCAATATCAAACTCAATCACTTATTCATGTCTCTCTCAATCTTTTATATGATAATTCAAACAATGAAACATTAGAAACTCTTTCTAATTTTTATTTTGCTTTGATCAAAGGCTTCTTGAATCATCATAAGATTAGAGTAAGTAGGATGTTACCTTCTCTTACTAGAAGTGATTGATTCCTTATTGACCTACTCACAACCTTCGTACAAAATCCACCATATCCAGAATACCCCGTACACAACGCAATATCGTGAATGAGGGTAAACCAAAGCATAGGTTCAAGTGCACAAGGTACCATGGTGATCTCAGGTCTATGGATCACTTGCACAACTCCCACTATGAGAACTATCTTTTGACAATTAAGTAAGAATCCATAAGATGTTCTCATGGCTGGTCATTTCAGTGAACTCATTCCTCTAATGAGCACCCACATCTTTGTATTAGTGTCTCACACAAGTGATTGTGAGATCAATTACCCTCTACATCGAGCATACATAAGATGTGCCAGTCTTTCCAGCAATATTGATCCCCGACTCAATATACCAATTTGACTGAAAATATTCTAAATTAGGATTTTAGAATTTTAGTTTTCACTGGTATGATCTCATCATAACCCTAAAACCAATGTCCTAATTTATGGAGTTCATCATCCAACAATAAAACAGATAAGCAGCAAATGATGAAACACAATGCCTTTATTGATATATATATCAAGTGTCAAAGTACATGATTTGGAGGATTACAAAGAGAAATCCATCAAATGATTGGCTCATAGGGCATCTACTCTTTCAATCTTCCACTTGCACTAAAGCCAATCGCCCTTATATTTTAACCCCATACAATCGAGGTGACGATTGAATTGCTGCTATGGTAGAGCTTTAGTGTGGAGTGATTGAGTAAACCCCTAATTGATTTTGATGAGCTCAAAGCATTTGAGTATATTTTATGTTGTATTAATGAATTCAATCTAGTGTTTCAGGCAAATATGTGTGAATTTCTGTTTAAGTGCCTCGAGCTTTGGTTCAAAGTAATTTGGCTAAGTGTAGGACTCAATTTGAACTAAAGTCTGCATCACGAGTCGACTCCGGAACTTTGCGAGTCGACTCCGGCTGGTTTAACGTTTCTGGCACTAGCTCAAGTCGACTCCGACTGAGAACAGACAGAAAGACAGAACGATGGGTTTTAGACCTTGTTAACAAGTCGACTCCAAGGTTGAGAGTCGACTCCGATGCTTTTCGAGTCGACTCCAGTTGGTTCCGAGTCGACTCCAAAAGGTAACAGACAGAAAGACAGAACGATGGATTTTAGACCCCGTTACCGAGTCGACTCCAGAAGATTGCGAGTCGACTCCGACGCTTGACGAGTCGACTCCCAGTTTGTCCGAGTCAACTCCTAGAGGAAAGCAGTCTGAAAGGCATAGAACCAATCTCGGAGACCCTATGAACGAGTCGACTCCAAGTGTTCCAGAGTCGACCTCCAAGTCAGCCGAGGCGACTCCAACAAGGCCCGAGTTGACTCCGAGGCAGATCAGTTCAAAAGACAGAGAATCGATTTTCCGGCCTCTGAGAACGAGACATCTTCCAAAGATCTCGAGTTGCCTCTTAAGACAGTTGAGTCGACTCCAAGAAAATTCGAGTCGACTCGAGGAAGAAAAATAGAAAGATGGGTTTCTGGAACCCTGAGAATGAGCCGACCCCTAAGTGCCCGAGTCATCTCCAAAAGTTGGCGAGTCGACTCCAGTTTGGTCCGAGTCGACTCCAGAACGAGACAAGCACTTTAATTCAAATCCTGAACAGTGGACGAGTCGTCTCCAGTAATGCGTGAGTCGACTCCAGTAACAATCGAGTCGACTCCAGATTGTACGAGTCGACTTCGATCCCAACGGATACACTGTCAGGATGTGCAGATGGGACAGAACGGCTCCAAATCTCTCTCTAACGGCTAGTTTTCAAAAGGAACCACTTAAATAGCCAGAGTGAACAGTAGTAGACAACAAGAGAGCTATTCTATCTAAGCATTAAAGCATTTCAACCACCAAGAGCTTCCATAGAGTAAATCCAAGAAAAAGAAGGAATAAGTGCATTCAACTCAAACCGAAAAGTGTTTCCTTCGCATTCAAGGCTCTACTATTGTCCTCCAACCTTCGGTGCTTTCAAGAGGAGACTCAGAAATCGAGAAGCCCCCACTTCCTCATCTAAAATCTGTTTGAGGGCTTATAACTCTAGTTTGCTTATATTGTTCTCACACTTGCTTTTTAGAAGCTTTCTTTGTAAATTCTTAAACTTTGTTTTTCTAAAACCAACGGTGTAAGGTTGTGGTTGGTGAACCTGGAAAAACCAACTGGGTTTGATTGTGAACCCGGGAAAACAATCGGATGGTTCTAGTCGGTGAGCCTATCAAAACCGTCCGAGTTCATTGTGACCTCGTGAAAACAACAAGTTGGGTTGTGAGCTTGTATAACAACCAGCTGTAATCCTAGGAATTATAGTGAACTCCCAAGTGTGGCTTGGGGAGTGGACGTAGGAGCAAGAGTTGGCTCCGAACCACTATAAATCTTTTGAGTTGGCTCCGAGTTGGCTTGGGGCGTGTCTCTTTCACTCTCTTCACTCACTACATCTAGTAATCTAACTAATTCGCTTGCAATAGATTTAGTTAATTACTCATCATATTGTTTAATTGATCAATATTTAATTAAAACCCAATTCACCTCCTCCTCTTGGGTTGTCTCTTTGGGCAACAAGTGGTATCAGAGCAGGTGCTCTTATATCGATTGGTGTTCCAATCCTTAGAAAGAGTAAAAGATTAAAATGACAACCCCTTTTGGATCTTTTCTTAGTGAGGGGCAATCCACCAATAGGCCTCCATTGTTCAATGGAACTAACTACACCTATTGGAAGGCTAGAATGAGGATATTTATCCAAGTTCAAGACTATGATGTTTGGAGCATCATAGTTAATGGACCATATACTCCTTTTATCTATGTAGATAACATTGCTATACCCAAGCTTGAAAAAGATTGGGATGATAACAATAGAAGGAAGGCATGCACAACTAAATGCCAAAGCAATGAATGTTCTTTATTGTGCCTTGGATCCTAATGAATTCAATAGAATCTCTACTTGCAATTCCGCAAAAGAGATATGGGATAGACTTGAAGTGACCCACGAGGGCACAAATCAAGTCAAGGAAACTAAAATAAACATGCTAGTTCATAAATATGAACTATTTAAAATGGAATCTAATGAAATTATCTCTTGCATGTTCACTAGATTCACTGATATTGTCAACGGCTTAAAAAGTCTTGGCAAATGTTATACTAACAGTAACCTTGTCAGAAAAATTCTTCACTCTTTACCAAGGTCATGGAAAGCCAAGGTCACGGCAATCCAAGAAGCAAAAGATCTGAACAAGCTGCCACTCGAGGAGCTCCTTGGATCTCTAATGACGCATGAGCTAACAATGAAACAACACAGCGAAGAAGAATCCTCTCATAAGAAAAAGGTAATTACCCTCAAGTCTACTTCTTCTAACAAAGATCTATCATGTAGTAGCAGCAGTGAAGAAGAAGACAATGAGGAAGATGAAGAAGAAGCTCTTCTTGTGCGAAAATTCAGAAGATTCATCAATAGAAAGAAGCCCCTCCATAAGAAGAGAGTTTTCTCGAGTTCCTTCTACAAGGATAAAGGTAAAGAAAAGGAAAGTGAGGAAACCGAATGCTATGAATGTAAGAAGCCCGGTCATTTCAGAGCCGACTGCCCCTTGCTGAAGAAGGGTAACAAACACAAGAAGAAGAAAGCCCTTATCACCATATGGACTGATTCTGATAAGTCGTCATCATCATCGGAAGAGGAACAAGAGGAGAAAGCTAATTTCTGCCTTATGGCAAACGAAAAAGAGGTAATGTCTGAAACTCATTTAGATTTTACCTTTGAAGAATTGTATGATGCCTTTAATGAACTAATGGATGAATATAGAACAATAAACCTTAAAAGCAAAGAATTGAAGCTAGCTAATCAGTCCTACATTCATAAAAATGATAAATTGATTAAGAAAAAGGACTCTATTGTCAAAGAATATTTAGTACTTAAAACAAGCAACCAATTGCTAACTCAAAAAACTGATGCCTTAATTAAAGATAAAGAAAGTCTAACTAAAGAAATCTCAGAACTTAAAAACAGTAATCATACTTTAAAAGATAATTCAATTACTAATGTTAAATCATTGAGTGAAGAAAACTTGAAATTAACCAAAGAACTTGAAAAATATAAACCTATTGTTGAGAAATTTACCTATAGCTCTGAAAAACTTGATATGATCCTTAATAGTTAAAGAGCTGTGTTTAATAGAGCCGGGTTAGGGTATAAGCCCAAGAACAAGCAAAAATTTCTCAAAAACTTCATTGTAAAAGCCGGTGAAAGTAAAACTAAAAATGTAACCTGTTTTTGTTGTGGTAGAGTAGGACATAAAGCTAATATATGTAACCATAGAAAAACAGAAGCTAAAAGAAAGATTAAAAAGATTTGGATTTCAAAAGGAACCAACATAACTAACCTTGAAGGATCCAAGAAAACTTGGGTACCTAAGATTGTATGATTTCTTTGTGTAGGAGTGTCTTGCAGCCAAGCTCAATAAACACTGTTAGTACTTGGATAGTGGTTGCTCAAGACACATGACGGGTGACAAGGAGTAATTCTTCACCCTAGAGTCTAAAAAAGGAGGTGCAGTGACTTTTGGAGACAATAACCAAGGTCACATCATTGGTATCGGTAAAATACAAATCATACCTTCAACCTTTGTTGATAATGTTCGGTTTGTAGATGGTCTTAAGCATAACTTACTTAGCGTTAGTTAATTATGTGATAGAGGTTTTGATGTTCTGTTTAAGCCATCTTTATGCATCATAACCAACTCAATTGACAATAGCTTATGTTCAAAGGACTAAGACGTGACAATGTTTATGCAGTAGATCTTGAAGATCTTGCCAAAAATAGCCGCTGCTTAGTAGCTAGCGATACTAAGGTCAATGATGCAAGTTGGTTATGGCACCGTAAATTTGGTCATGCAAGTTGGATACACTATCTAAATTAGTTAAAAGAGATTCTGTGATTGGTTTGCCAAAGCTAAAATTTGAGAAAAATAAAATTTGTAAAGCGTGTCAATTTGGCAAACAATCTAGAAGTTCTTTTAAATCTATAAATTGTGTCTCTACTACTAGACCCCCTGAGCTACTTCATATGGATCTTTTTGGACCAACTAGGACCACAAGCCTTGGTGAAAACAAGTATGGTCTTGTCATTGTAGATGATTTTTCTAGATACATATAGATCATGTTTTTAGCTCATAAAGATGAAGCATTTTCAGTATTTAAGAAATTCTATAAGGAAGTGACTAACGCAAGAAATGCTTCAGTTATAGCTATTAGGAGTGATCATGGAACGGAATTTGAAAATCATTCATTTGAAAAATTTTGTAGTAAATAGGGGATAACTCATAATTTTTCTGCACCTAGGACTCCACAACAAAATGAAGTGGTGGAAAGAAAGAATAGAACCCTAGAGGAAATGGCTAGGACCATGCTATGTGAAAGTGATCTCCCAAAGTATTTTTGGGGTGAAACTATTAACACATCATGTTATATACTAAATAGAGTTTTATTGAGACCAATTATAAAGAAAACACCTTATGAACTTTGGAGAGATAGAAAGCCCAAAGTAAACTATTTTCATGTTTTTGGTTGTAGGTGTTTTATTCATAATAATGGCAAAAATAACTTAGAAAAATTTGATTCCAAATCTGATGAAGGTATCTTTTTGGGATACTCTACATCAAGTAGGGCATATAGAGTCTTCAACAAAAAAACTCTTGTTATTGAAGAATCTATTCATGTTGTTTTTGATGAGACTAATGATGTTTCTTCTAGCAAGAGAGTAGCTTTTGATGATGATACAGGGATACTTGAGAAAAAGATGGATGACATGACTTTACAAGAGGATGAACCGAAGCACATTGAAGAGACTTCAACAATCCAAGAGGTAATTACTGAACATGGGCTTACGAAGGCTTGGAGGTATGCTCACGGTCACCCTAAAGAGTTAATCTTAGATGATCCATCTCAACCTATTAGAACTAGAGCCTCTCTTAGAAACTTAAATAACCATCTTGCATTTGTTTCACATTTAGAACCTAAAAACATTGAAGAAGCTGAAAATGATGTAAATTGGGTAAATGCTATGCAAGAGGAACTAAACCAATTTACAAGAAACAAAGTATGGAACTTAGTAGAAAGACCCTCTGAATACTCAATAATTGGAACTAAATGGGTGTACAAAAATAAACTTGACGAAAATGGAGTTGTGATTAGGAACAAGGCTAGACTAGTAGCAAAGGGCTATAATCAAGAAGAATGTATAGATTTTGATGAGATCTTTGCTCCTGTGGCTAGACTTGAAGCAATTAGACTGTTACTAGCATTTGCATGTTTTAAAGATTTCAAATTATTTCAAATGGATGTAAAAAGTGCCTTCTTGAATGGGTATATTAATGAGGAGGTTTATGTAGAACAACCTCCTGGTTTTGAAAATCATCAATACCCCAATCATGTTTACAAACTAAATAAAACACTTTATGGTCTAAAACATGCCCCTAGAGCATGGTATGAAAGACTTAGCAAATTTCTATTAGACCATGAATTTTCTAGAGGGAATGTTGATACAACCTTGTTCTTGAAAAAGAAAAATAAAGATATGTTAGTAGTGCAGATTTATGTAGATGATATTATTTTCGGTGCTACTAAAAATCGTCTTTGCGAAGAATTCGCTGAATTAATGCAGAGTGAATTTGAGATGAGCATGATGGGAGAATTGAACTACTTCCTCGGACTTCAAATCAAACAATCTAAGGAAGGAATTTTCATCAATCAAGCTAAGTACATTAAGAAAATGCTGAAGAAATTTGATATGGATGGAAACAAGTCGATTGGCACTCCCATGAGCTCATCATGCAAACTAGACAAAGATGAATCAGGTAAGTTAGTAGATCAAAAGTTGTATAGAGGTATGATCGGATCATTATTATATCTTACAGCAAGTAGACCTGATATCATGTTTAGTGTATGCATGTGGTGCTAGATATCAATCTAATCCAAAGAAATCACACCTAATTGCAGTTAAAAGAATCTTTAGTATCTAATAGGAACAAAAGACATAGGGTTATGGTACTCTAAAGAATAAAGTATAGACTTAATAGGGTACACTGATTCTGACTTTGCTGGTTGTAAACTTGATAGAAAAAGCACCAGCGGGTCATGTCAATTTTTAGGAGAAAACTTAATCTCATGGTTTAGTAAAAAATAAAACTCGGTTGCACTATCTACGGCAGAAGCCGAATATGTTGCTGCCGGAAGTTGTTGTGCTCAAATTTTATGGATCAAGCAACAACTTGAAGATTATGGCATTAAACAAGATAAGATTCCCATAAATTGTGATAATACAAGTGCCATAAATCTAACTAAAAATCCAATTCAGCACTCAAGAACTAAACATATTAAGATAAGACATCACTTCATAAGAGATCATGTGTTAAATGGTGATGTGATGCTTGAATTTGTTTGTACTGATGATCAACTTGCTGACATTTTCACAAAACCATTAAGTGAAGATCGATTTTGTGTTCTTAAAAGAGGTTTAGGAGTAATTGATCCATTTCTTTGATTCTTGTCTCTCATTCATAGATCTTGATCATTAAGTCATGTTTGTTATAGTATTCCATGTTTATGATCATCAAATCATTCTTTAGATCTAGATTACTACCTCTGTCTCCTTTGGCATGGTTCTAACTTAGATTTTGGTGTGTGCCAGAGCTCGAGTCGACTCAGATAATTTCTGGGAATCGACTCGTATAGGAGTCGACTCGGATGATTCTGAGAGTCGACTCGTGGTCGAGTCGACTCGTGGTCGAGTCGACTCGCGAACTTACTCGAGTCGACTCGAGGTCGAGAATCTGACTTTTAACCCTAAACGAAATGATTTTTCCAAATCATTCTTTTCGGCCGCCACTGTTCCAAAATCCTTGAGTCGTCTCCCCCGATCGTCTCCGCCGTCTCTCTCCCTTTCTCCTTCGGTTTTTCCTCCCTTTTTCACGCCTCTCCGTCCTAGGGTAGGTCAAAATGCCTAGAAAAGTTGTTGTCCCTAACCAGAAGAGATTCCTTGCAGCGAGCGGCGCCGAGAGACGGTCCAAGGCGCGGAATGAACCCGTGAGGTCGCAACCTCCGGTTCCCTCCCGCCTAGGCCGACTCCCTTGCGTTCGTGCATCGGGAGGGTCGTCTCTACCGGGAGGAAGGTCGATTTTGACTTCCTCTCCCGTGAAGGGTTCACTCAGGGCATCATCTTAGGGTTCAGGGCCTAGAGTACTTTTGTTCCCTTAACCTTCCTACCTATCCTGGGTTAGTCCGGGAATTCTATGGCACCGTCACACGGGGTGGCGGTGGTATTCAAGGGAGGGTAGCCAACACTCCTATTTGCATTTCGGAGGACCTCATTGCTTGAGTCCTCCACCTCTCTCGAGAGGGGATAGCTCCCACTCATCCCACCGATAGGTCTGAGGCCCTTACGGCCATCCTAGGGAGAGTACCCCAATCGCCCATTGAGGAGATTTTTGCAAATCAGCTCTCCGCTGAAATGCGCCTCCTCCTTAGTATCATCTCTCGCACCCTCTTTCCCAAAACCGGTAGATTTGATTTTATCTCAGAAAAAGACCTAGCTTTAATGTTCTATATCCTACATGACGTTCCTCTCAACTTTCCAAAACTCATTTATAGTTATATTAGTGAACCATTAGACAAACCAAGATTGAGTCTCCCCTACGGTATGCTCTTCACACTGATATTTAGGAAGTTGGAGATTCCTATCCCTGAGGGGGAACCCTCTCGCTCACTCCGTTTCACTGACCATATGGGCGAGGAGACTCTCCACCGAATGGGTTTCCACAAGGTGGAGGGTACATAGGTTAGGAAGTCCTCTACATCCATACCATTTGACCCACTGCTCATCACTCTCCCACCTCTAACTATGACCAGGACATCTCCACAGATCCTTTCACCTTCTCATCCACAGCTGGTCCCTCATCCACTGCCGGCCCCTCGTCCTCTACTGGACCTTCATCCTCAGTGCCTCCACCTCAGCAGCCTCTAGAGGTCAGAATTAGTCCTGAGCAGCTCCAAGAACTGAGGGATGACATTGTGAGGGAACTCAGAGGTACCACTAGTACACCCTCCACAGAGTTGACCCCCTCCACAGTAGCCGTGTCTGTCATGGTAGCTGAAGTCAATAAGGAGCTGTCCAGTCTGAGTCTAGTTCAGGGTCAGTACTTGAGCCTCACAGCTATTAAGGAAGACACGAAGCATATGCTAGATTCTATAAGATCTGAGCTGCTAAGGTTAAATCAAGGAGCAGAAAGGCTTGCAAATGTAGTGATAGATAAGCTTGATACAATAAACGAATGTTAGAAACCCCGTCCATGCCGTAGAAAATTCAAAAAATTTAGATGCAGCGGAAGAGGCATGCGCGGGATCAACCGTTCATCGCATGAACGTTGTTCAAAAATCGTTCGTAGATAGATAAGGATTAAAACTTTTTTAAAAATATTAGGAAGATCAGATCTTCACCTTGTGCGGGTAGATGATCACCGCAAACTGATGATCGTGGTTTTTGGATGAAGGTTCGCTTGAAGCCGTTCAAGTGCCCGGCCTCTACGGGTATCCACACGAAGCAGGAACCGATCCAAGCTTTCTATCTCCCCGGGGTGCTAGCTTCCTTGCAGAGATAACTTTGATGGCTGATCTCCTCTCTTTCTTTCAACTCTTGAATGTGCTTGAGAGGAGGAAGAAGAAGGATGAAGAAAAGAAGAGGAACGAAGCCCCTGCAGCCCACTTCCTTTTTCCTGCGTTGGAACCAAGGAGGAGGAAGAAGGGGACCGCCAACACCTTGTCTTTTGCTTCCCTTGCTTGCGGCTGAAAACCAAGGAGAAGGAGGAGGAGGCCACGACTGAGGAGAAGAGGGATTCACACATTGGATCGGTCAATACTTCTAATGTGTGTGACCCCATAGGTTCTATTCTGACTGGTAGTGAGATATATTATGATCTCTATCACAATATCATTGAAAACTCCTTTCAATGGATTGGAACGATTCCAACTCTACTCATTAGGGTTTATCGATCATCGAGATAATCCCTGTGAGTCCCACCATCCACCAGTGACACCTAGCAGCATGTAGTGGCTACCCAGTAGAATAGAATGATGAACCTCTAGGTGCAGTTATCGTGTGATACAGTCCTTCTATCGTGGATCTCTACAGGACGGAGGTCATGGATAACTCGTCAAACCCCTTCGTCTGTCATATGTCAAGATTTATTCGACTTAAGTTCGAGAGTGGAAAACTCTTTCTCCACTATGCAATCTGCCCCGGCCGAGGTCTTACGAACTCAGTCTTATAAATCACATAGGATCTCTCCTTTTCTATCAAGGTCGATAGATTCCTTGTAGATGCATACCCTACTCCTACAGTGAACCTACTGCAGCCAATCTACACTGCATGGACCCATATGGCTAGAGACCATGTATATGTGCAGTCAAACTACAATAACCTCACTGTGAGTAGCCGAAGCATCGCCGGTCAAAGGACCAGTCACACTACTGCAACATCAAGCAAGTCACTGACGAGTGGATAGACATCCAAGTGACTTCATGTCTTGGTCACGCTCAGTACCCTTGTTCTTAACAAGCACCTGCACTATTACTTCAGTGTCGCCACACTGTGGACTCGAGTCTCGTCCATCCATAAGGAAAGCAATGTGTGCACTGATCGGATCGATCACCGTCCTTGTGATGATCCATTGATCAGGAGCATTCAGAAATTAATCACCAATGATGCATGACTCAAATTCTTAACTCTTAAGAATACGCATCATCATCTTATTAATTCTTGGACGATTCATAGACACATAAACAATATGAATAAAAAGATGCCTTTTATTTATTCAATAATAAATAGTCAAGTACAAAATTATGTCCCTAGAATTAACAATGTGTCAGCCAGATTGGCTTCTAGGGCATACATCTAACAATCTCCCACTTGCACTAAAGCCAATCAGTCATATATCTAAGCCCCATCTTCTCAAGGTGGGCTTCAGTCTTTTGCTGACTTAGCTGCTTAGTGAACGGGTCTGCCACGTTATCCGCGGAGTCTACTCTCTGCACCTCTACATATTTCTTCTCAACATAGTCGCGTATGAGGTGGAAGCGCCGCTCTATTGTGCTTGGACTTCTGATGAGACCTTGGCTCCATAGCTAGTGCTATGGTGCCGATGTTATCGCAGTAAAGTATTATGGCATCTAATGACATTACACCTAACTCTGCAATGAACTTTTAACCAGAAGGTTTCCACTGCACCTTAGATACGGCTTAACATTCAGCTTCTAAGGTAGAATCTATAATGATCGGTTGTTTGGAACTCTTCCAATTTACTGAACCACCATTGCACATATTCTGATGTAGACTTTCTATCATCAATATGTGTGCATCCTTCTACCTTCAACTCTGATCTTCTCCCAAAGACCAAGAACATGTCCTTAGTTCTTCTCAAGTACTTAAGACTGTTCTTCACAGCTATCCAGTGCTTTTTGCCTGGATCTAATTGACATATGCTCGTGACATTTACAGCATGTACTATATCAAGTCATGTACATAGCATGGCATACATGAGGCTCCCTATTGCTGATTCATAGGGGATCTTGCTCATGCGTTGAATCTCTTCAGATGTGTTGGGGCACATCTTCTTGGAGAGATTAATTCCATGCCTTAGGGGTAAGAGACCCCTTTTAGAGTTTTCCATGCTTAACCTTTTCAGCACTTCCTCTATGTACATCTTCTGTGATAGGCCAAGCATCCTTTTAGATCTATCTCTATAGACCTTTATTCCCAAAATATAGGATGCTTCCCAAGATCTTTCATGGAGAACCTTTTTGACAACCAGACCTTGACCGAGGTCAGCATGGGAATATCATTCCCTATCAGGAGGATGTCGTCCACGTACAGTACGAGAAATACAACAGCGCTCCCACTAACCCTTTTGTAAACACACGGTTTGTTAGATGTATGCCCTAGAAGCCAATTTGGCTGACACATTGTTGATTCTAGAGACATAATTTTGTACTTGACTATTTATTAATGAATAAATAAAGGCATCTTTTTATTCATATTGTTTATGTGTCTATGAATCGTCCAAGAAATTAATAAGATGATGATACATATTCTCAAGAGTTGAGAATTTGAGCCATGTATCATTAGTGATTAATTTCTAAAATGCTCCTGATCAATGGATCATCACGAGGACGGTGATCGATCCGATCAGTGCACAGATCACTTTCCTTCTGGATGGACGAGACTTGAGTCCACAGTGTAGGGACACTGAAGTGATAGTGCAGGTGCTTGTTAGAGAACAAGGGTACTGAGCGTGACCAAGACAAGAAGTCACTTGGATGTCTATCCACTTGTCAGTGACTTGCTTGATGTTGCAGTAGTGTGACTGGTCCTTTGACCTGCGGTGCTTCGGCTACTCACAGTGAGGTTATTGTAGTTTGACTGCACACATACATGGTCTCTAGCCATATGGGTCCATGCAGTGTAGATTGGCTGCAGTAGGTTCACTGTAGGAGTAGGGTATGCACCTACAAGGAATCTATCGACCTTGATAGAAGAGGAGTGATCCTATGTGATTTGTTAGACTGAGTTCTAAGACCTTGGCCAGGGCAGTAATATAAAGTGGAGAAAGAGTTTTCCACTATCGAACTCGAGTCGAATAAATCTTGACATATGACAGACGATGGGGTTTGACGAGTTGTCCATGACCTCCGTCCTGTAAGGATCCACGATAGTAGGACTGTATCACATGTTAACTGCACCTAGAGGTTCATCATTCCATTCTGCTGGGTAGCCACTATATGCTGCTAGGTGTCACTGGTGGATGGTGGGACTCATAGGGATTATCTTGATGATCGATAAACCCTAACGAGTTGAGTTGGAATCGTTCCAACCCATTGAAAGGAGTTTTCAATGATATTGAGATAGAGATCACAATATATCTCACTACCAGTCAGAGTAGAACCTATGGAGTCACACACACTAGAAGTATTGACCGATCCGATGGTTGAAAAGTGATTATGAATCACGAGTAATCAATTCGATTGATAAGAAGTTGAAGAAGGAAAGGGAATTAATTAATTAGACTTGAAACAAGAATCCTACTTCAGATAGGATACCTAGAGTCCTAATTAGATTAGGACTGGGAATCCTAGTTGGAGTAGGACTGGGATTCCTACTTGGAATAGGATTCCTACAATCCTAATGAGATTAGGAATTTTGAATTAAAATTGGATTCCTACTTGGAGTAGGATTCCTAGAAATCCTAATTGGATTAGGACTTCGGATTCAAATAGAGTCCTAATTGGATTAGGACTAAAATTAAACAAATCCTAATTGGATTGGGATTCCTTAAGTCTAAATTAATTATTAATCTAATGAATCAACATGACTCCTAATTGGATTAGGATTGAAGAGTTCAATTGAGTCATGGTTCATTCAAGTCCAAATTGGATTAGGACTAGCATAAATTGAACCCAATTTGGCCCAATCCTAATTAGATTAGGATTAAACCATGAAAGAGGGACCTAATCCTCTTTGGAAGAGGATTAGGCTAACCAAGTAAGAGGGACATCAGCCCCTCTCCACTTGATTAGGTGCGACATGAAGAGAGAGGGGGCCGGCGCCCCCTCTTGGAAAGTTGTCAAGGGCTCCTAACTTGTAGGAGCCCTTCATCCTTATTAAAGGAGGACTAGGGCCGGCGCCCTAGTTGAATCTTTTTCTTCCTCTTCAAGCCGTGGAAGCCCCCTCTCATCCTCTTAGTTGCAGCCGCAAGCAAGGGAAGAAGATCTCCAAGTGTTGGCGGCCTCCTTCCCTTCCCTTCCTTCATCCAACGCAAGGAACAGAAGAAGGCTGCGTAAGGGGTCATCTTCCTCCTCTTCTTCATCCTTCTTCTTCCTCCTCTCAAGCACAATCAAGGGTTTGATTGAACGAGAGGAGATCAGCCATCAAAAGAAGTCTTTGCAAGGGAGCTAGCACCCCGGGAAGACAGGAAAGCTTGGATCGATCCTTCTGCTTCGTGTGGATACCCGTAGAGGCCGGACGTTTGAACGGCTTCAAGCAAACCCTCTTCCAAAACCACGAATTCAGATTTGGCGGTGATCATCTACCCGCGCAAGGTGAAGATTTGATCTTCCTAATAGTTCTAAAAGTTTTAATTCTTACCTAATTACGAAAGGTCTCGAAACAACGTTCATGTGCGATGAACGTCGAACCCGTGCATGCCGATTCCGCTGCCATCTGAAAATTTTTTTGAAATATCAGCGGCATGGGTGGGTTTCCAACAGTGGTATCAGAGCCTAGGCTTCGTAGATTAAGGTAAGAATTAAATATCTAAAGGCTTATTAGATCTGAAAATTGAATGATCATGCATACTGAAAATTTCTGCATGCAGATTTTTCAGGGGTGCTGATTTTTGCATGCTGATTTTTATGTGATAAAATGATGATTCTAATTGCGTTGTTAATGAGATTACAAGTTTAGAATCATGATTAGCATGATCAGCGACCTATGTCATGATATAATCAGTTAGTTTTCAGATCTGAAAATTAATAATTGTTGCATACGGTGATGATCATAGGATTCAAACCCTTTTGGTATCAAAATGTATGACCTGCGATGTGATCTGCGATGTCATGTAATTTTTTAGATGCTTGCATGCATCTTATTTGATGTTTTGAGAGGCCTGCGTGCCTCCTAAAAGGAGATGTAATTTATTTTTATTTTTATTTTACATCTGGTTGTATTTCTGTGATGTGATGTACATCAACGATCAAGTTGAAGCAAAGGCATGAGATGAAAGGTGATCTAAGCGGTTGATGGCGATGGAATCAAGAGTTGATCAAGGATCGAATCAAGGAAGCTTGGAACAATTCAAGAGTTGAAGACCACTTGATCGATTGATGTGCATGTGCTTGTAATATGACCTAATTAGAATCCATGATCATCACCTAGTTAAAGTTTAGCTTTATTAGATGCTGGCGATTATGACTGCCTGTGATGTGCCGTTTGCATGTGATGTGAATGCGAGTCGGGTAGATAGGTTTACATATGATGTAGCAAACCCAATTGAGACCTAAATCAAAACCTCCTCAATCAAGTCGAGAGTGAACCGACATGAGCAAGTCATATTAGATTAATTGATACTAATTGGTGTCTAGAAAAGCATGAAAGGTGGTTACTTAATTAGGACCTTACTCTCTGAGTAAGGGGAGCCTCCCACCTGCTTACCTGGCCAATTGTTCGTTTACCTCTTATGAAGGGGCTCAAGTTGCAAACACTAAGACCTGATTAACCAATATTAAGTCAATAGGTCTTCCACTGTAGTAGAGCTGCTAAGGCCTTTCTGATGTTGATTTGTCTCGGCTGGACACAGTGGTCAAGTTGCATCGGGGGGCTGGACCTCTCTATAGACATGAGATGTTGTAGGGTAAAGGTGGGGGTTGGGCACCAATAACTGTTAGGTGAGGACCAATGACGACTTTATTCCTACGGTTATACGGTGGGGTCTGACTTAACTAAGAAATGGGACCAATAACTGTTAGGTGAGGTCTCATGGCTTAGAGACCAAGTAACACTGCAACATGCTTGAGAAGCATTGTACAAGAGTTGTAACCTCATCCATCTATGTGTCACCAATAACTGTTAGGTGAGGTGGCATGTAAATCGGTGGGACCGCAGTACCCCACTAGAAACCCTAGTCGTGTGGAATTTCCGTTTTCCTACCAGAGGAGTGTGAGGAATTCGAGAAAATAGTGGGAGTTACATTTGTTCTAAAAGACCTTAGAACAGATTAGGATCAAGTACAAAAATCTAACTAGAATCTTTACTCTCTGCAGATACAATGTCGGCTTCAAACCCTTTGACCCGTATTCTTTGAGACCAACCGACTGACCGGAACCAATTACAAAGACTGGCTTAGAAATCTCAAAATTGTTTTGGACTGTGAGAAAATAGGCTACATACTCGATTCAGATATCCCCAACTACCAACACGTCCTACTGATGTTCAGCGTGAGATGCATAAAAAGTGGTTGGATGATGACATTAGAGTAAAATGCTATATGATGGCATCCATGTCTAATGAACTCCAATGCCAGCATGAAAATATAAAGACTGCTAGGGACATACTGGCACACCTGCAAGAGTTGTATGGTGAGCGTAGTCGCACAGCTCGTTTTGAAGTGTCCAAGAGGCTTTTCAAAGCGAAGATGCGCGAGGGGCAGTCTGTCCATGATCACGGTCTGACCATGATCAAGGACCTAGAGGAGCTTGAGAAGCTCGGTATGGACATGCACAAGGAATTACAAGTGGATTTGATCCTACAGTCACTTCCTGATTCATTTGGTCAGTTTATAGTAAACTACCACATGAATAAGATTGAATGCACTAAGACTGAACTAATCAACATGTTGGTAACTGCTGAGGGAGCCTTGAAAGGTTCAAGGGGCAATGTCCTTGCTGCTGAGTTGACTTCTGGTTCCAAGAGAAAGTCTACTTGGAAGAAAAAGAAGCCTGCTAAGAAGCAGAAGAAAGACAAGAAGCCAAAGAAGGAAGTTCAAAAGAAAAAGGCTAACGACAAAGGAAAATGTTTCCACTGCAATGTCGAAGGCCACTGGAAGAGAAACTGTCCTTCATACCTCGAGAGCCTGAAGAACAAGAAAGGTGACACACCTTCAGAAGGTATAGACTTACTCATAATTGAAACTAATCTAACGGTTTCTTCTACTTCTAGTTGGGTTATAGATTCTGGTTCTAGTGCTCATTTGTGCACTACCATGCAGGGTCTAAAGGAAAGTAGAAGGCTGGCGGAAGGTGCGGTAACCCTTCGGGTTGGCAACGGGGCAAAAGTTCCTGCTGTGGCTGTGGGCACCTACCATCTGCGACTACCGTCTGGATTGTTGCCCAGATAGACAACCCAAGAGGGGGGGGTGAATTGGGTTTTAAAATAATTTGTAATTAAAACTTTGGATGATTAATTAAAAACTATTGCAAGTTATTTAATTAATCTAAGTGCTGTGAGTGATGTGAGAGGAAGAAGGAAAGACAATCAATCACAAACACAAGTTTTATAGTGGTTCGGAGCTAACCCTTGCTCCTACGTCCACTCCCCAAGTCTCACTTGGGAATTTCACTATAACCCCCTTGGATTACAGCCGGTTGTTTTGCAAGCTCACAACCAAACTTGTTGTTTTACGAGCTCACAACGAACTCGGTCGGTTTTCCCAGGCTCACCGACTAGAACCAACCCCGATTGTTTTCCGGGCTCACAATCAAACCCTTACACACGTTGGTTTTAACTTGGCTCACCAACCAACCTTAATCCCCTTGATTCAATCCCCGATTGAACAAGTAAATACAAGAGATAAGAAAAAGAAAATAAGCTTCTCAAAAAGCAGATTAAAACAATATAATCAAAGGAGTTTAGAAGCCCTCAAACGCTTTTAAGCTGGTGAAGAGGTAATGGCTTCTGAACTCCGGTCTCCTCTTGAAAGAGTGTCGACTTGAATGCAGGAGGAGGAAGCTTTAATTGCTGGGAAGATGTAGTTGGAGCAGTAAATGCAGATCTTCCCTTTTTCGTTGAAGAGCACTTGCAGAGCTTGAATGCTTGATTAGTTGGAGTGGAATGTGTTCTCTGCCTTGCTACAGTCTTCTGTGGCTATTTAAGCCAACCCCCACGGAAACTAGCCGTTACACTGCTTTTTCTGCCGTTCTGCACACTCTGCGCAGCCTGACAATATGACCGTTGGTGGGTTGGAGTCGACTCGCGCGATCAGGAGTCGACTCGGCTGTAGCGGGAGTCGACTCAAGCTTTTCCGGAGTCGACTCGGCAACTGTTCCAAATTTGAATTAAAGTTGCCGTTCACGACTGGGAGTCGACTCGTCTTGACCTGGAGTCGACTCGCCAACTTCTGGAGCTGACCTGGCAATTTTGGAGTCGGCTCATCCACTGAAGTCCGTGGATCCAATTTTGAATTTTGTCCACTCGAGTCGACTCGACTGTCCTGGGAGTCGACTCGAATCTCAGAGCCCGAACTCCCGATTCTCTGTCTTTTGGCTCATCCAGTCTTGGAGTCGACTCGAACTTCCTTGGAGTCGACTCGGCTCTCAGTTTCCGAAAGTTGGTCTTCTGCCTTTTGACGTGAAGCTTGTCTTGGAGTCGACTCGAGCTGTCTGGGAGTCGACTCGAATCTCAGAGGCAGTAACATGGTTTTCTGTCTGTCGATGGTCGCCAGTCTCGGAGTCGACTCGCGTATTGCGGGAGTCGACTCGAATCTCAGAGTCCATAAAATGCTCTCTGACTTTTTCTTTGTGTACCTGAGAGTCGACTCTCTTTCTTTGGAGTCGACCTGCCAACCATCGGAGTCGACTCGCGTTCCACTGGAGTCGACTCGAATCTCAGACCCGAAAACTGCTCTCTGACTTTTCTTGTGTCCTCTTGGAGTCGACTCTTACTACCCTGGAGTCGACTCGTTGAACATTGGAGTCGACTCGCGCACTTCAGGAGTCGACTCGTTGACAGGTTCTGAGTGAAGCTTTCTGTTCTTCTGTCTGTTCTCAGTCGGAGTCGACTCGTACTGATCTGGAGTCGACTCGAGCTCGTGCCAGTGAACTTGATACGCTTGGAGTCGACTCGTGATACTCGGGAGTCGACTCGAGTCTCAGACTTGGTTCAGCAGACTTCTTAACTTATCCAAAATACTATGAACCAAGTCTAGAGACACTTGGACAGGATTTTCACTGAAACACTCAATTGAATTCATTAGTAATCACAAGATATACTCAAATGCTTTGAGCTCATCAAAATCAAATGGGGTTTTAATCAATCACTCCACAATCTCCCCCTTTTTGATGATGACAAAACTTTGAGTATATGTAAAATGAATTGCTCAATAAATAATGAAATAAAATCCATAAATGAATTCAAATGTCTGATAATTTAATTTATCCAAGTTTGAAAGGAGTGAAACATTAAATTTCGGAGTTAAAGCTCCCCCTTTCATTTGGAATTATATAAGCCTTCATATTATGCAATCAATTGTTTGGCTTATATGTCATTAATGATTTAGCTTGATTAAAATTCAGATTCTCCCCCTCAACATATGCATTCAACTATGTTTTGATTCTCTGAATTTCCTTTTAATGCTTTGAAGTTTTTGAACTGAATTTTTTGTTTTTAGAGGGAAAATCTGTCAATTTGTTCTTGAGTAGGATTCAGCTAATCTCCGAATATCCCTTGAATAGATTCTGGAGATTACTCCATTAGGAGCCCCAAAAGAGAGATAATGAGCCTCGAGGTACCGAATCCACTTAGAACAAATTTGTGTGTGTTTTTAAGAGTTTATCTTTTTATTTATTTCCATTGATTTCTTTTACATATTTTTCATATTTCTCCCCTTTTACATATTTTATACATATTTCTCCCCCTTTTTGTCATCATATCAAAAAGGAGGTAATCACACACAATCAATGGCACAACCAATCATCAAATGGCACATAATTGAAGATAAGATGTCTACTCATTGTATTGATATGAATGTGAATACATTTGAGCATACAATAAGTAAAGTAAAACAACAAAAACAACTCAAAATCTATGGCCTCCTCGAGGATGAGCTCCCCCTCTCGAGGATGCATCTCCTCCTCTGGAGGATGTGGCTCCTCCTCTCGAGGATGTGGCTCCTCCTCTCAATCGGCTCTGCTCCATGAGGAGGGTGACTGCATCTGTACATGGCCAAGCTGTGCGATGATAGACGTGGTGGCTCTGCTATGTGTAGTGGAGAGCTCTGTCACCGACGCCTGAAGCCCAGTCACCGATGTCTGAAGTGCGTCCAGCTTGTCGATGAGTACATTCGACAAGCGCTCGGCCCCCTCGGTGGTGGTGTGCATGTCACGACCTATGTCCTCTCGCATCTGTCGAGTGGATGCTCGTGACCTCACTCATGCTGGGAACTGGGCCTGGACCAAACTCCGGACATTGTAGATCTCTTCCCGTACATGAGCCGTCATGTCAGTCACGGCTGTCAAGGAAGGGACCAACTGAGAAGATACGGGTGCAGGAGTGGGAGCAGGCACCGCACCTCGGAGCTCCCGAAGCAGCTCATCCCTCAGATCTCGACGATCTCCTGCGCAGCTCCCGGAGCTGCTCAGGATCAATCCGGACCTCCATAGATGGTGGAGCCGAGGAGGAAGGTCCGGCGGAGGTGGTAGGAGCAGGAGGAGTGGATGGAAGGTCTGGATGGTCTGGAAGTCTGGAATCGGGCTCAGGACTGGGTGAAGGTCTGGTGGTCTGAGCGGTGAGGGTAGACTTCCTAACCCAGATCCCTTCTCTCTTCCGAAACCCCATCCTGTGCATGGTCCCCGTACACAAGCGATCAGTCCCATCGCAAGGCACGAGAGGGTTCCCTCTCAGGAATGGGAATCTCGTACTCCCTAAAGAGAAGAGTGAAAATCATGCCGTATGGGAGGGTGAGCCTAGGTCTATCTAGGGGCTCACACATATACCTATAATGAGTTTGGGAAGTTGACGGGGTGTCCTGAAGAATGTAAGACATAATAGCTAGGTCCCTCTCATTTACAAAATCAAATCTCCCTGTCTTAGGGAAGATGGACCTGGACAGAATACTCAAAAGGATTCTCACTTCAATAGGAAGTGAGCTAGCAGATACCTCGTCTAGGGGGGACTGAGGTGGATGCCCTAAGACGACCGTAAGGGCCTCAACTCTATCCTCAGGGTGTGCGGGAGCCACCCCTACTAATGGAAGGTGGAGGATGTGGGCAATGAGATCCTCCGTGACACGCAACAGGACACCTACTACTGTGCCCTCGATACCTCCATCTCCCCGATGGACGGTACTATAAACTCTTGAACAAGGCCAGGATAGTGGGAAGGTCCAAGTGAGGAAGTACTCTAGGCCCTGGGCTCTAAGCCTATCACCTATGGTGAACCCTTCCCGGGAGAGATAGTCGAAATCGACATACCTCCCGGTGGTGACGGCCTTCCCGGCCAACGGCCTTGCGGGAACCGCCCTAGGCGGGGAACGAGCCGGAGGTGGTTGCCTCGCGGGATCGTGCCGCGCCTTGGAGCGCCGCTCGGGACCGGCCTCGGGACGGGACCTCTTCCTAACCACGGTCTTACGAGGCATCTTGACCTAAACGGGAAGAAAACCTAAAGGACGGAGAAGGTCGACGAGGAACTCGGGAACCGGAGAATGACCTAGGAACGGACGAAAACCCTAAGAACCGGTGAAAAATCGACGAAAGAGGTTGGAGACGATCGGGGACGACCTAGGAGTCGGCTCTAGGGCTTTTTGAACAGTGGCGGCTTGAAGAAAAGTGTTTGCGAAACGACAAACCTAGGGTTAAAAAGTCGGATCCCGACTGCGAGTCGACTCCCCTGAGTCGCGAGTCGACTCGACCTCGAGTCGACTCCAGAATATGCGCGAGTCGACTCTCCTTATGCGCCTGTAGACTTCGAGTCGACTCCCGACAATGTGCGAGTCGACTCCCCCTCAGCTGCCATCTTTGCGAGTCGACTCCCGCAAATGCGCGAGTCGACTCCCCCTTAGGAGCCGGCTCTGAAACTTACTCGAGTCGTCTCTAACCTTGGCACGCACCTAAAAATCATGCTATAACGTGCCAAATGAGGGAAAATCACCTAATTAAGGATCTGATTTGATGATCATTGAATAGAAACTCTATTTTAACCACATTCTAATCATCAAAATCAATTAATCTAGTGGAAACTCCACTAGGATGGATCAATCACTCCTAATCCCCTCCTAAGCACACTAAACCTCTCTTCACTTAGGGGTTTTGTAAAAATATCTGCTAATTGATTATCAGTACAAACAAATTGGAGTGTCACATCACCATTCAATACATGATCTCTTATGAAGTGATGTCTTATCTCAATGTGTTTAGTTCTTGAATGTTGAATTGGATTTTTAGTTAGATTTATGGCACTTGTATTATCACAATTAATGGGATTTTATCTTGTTTAATGCCATAATCTTCTAATTGTTGTTTAATCCATAAGATTTGAGCACAACAACTCCCGGCTGCAACATATTCAGCTTCTGCAGTGGATAATGCAACCGAGTTTTGTTTCTTGCTAAACCATGAGATTAGGTTTTCTCCTAGAAATTGACACGACCCGCTGGTACTTTTTCTATCAAGCTTACATCCAGCGAAGTCTGAATCTGTGTACCCTATTAAGTTTAGGCTAGATTCTTTAGAGTACCATAGCCCTATGTTCTTAGTTCCTATTAAGTATTTAAAAATTCTCTTAACTGCAGCTAGGTGTGATTCTTTAGGATTAGCCTGATATCTAGCACACATGCACACACTAAACATAATATCAGGTCTACTTGCAGTAAGATACAGTAAAGATCCTATCATACCTCTATAAAGTTTTTGATCTACAGATTTACCTGATTCATCTTGGTCTAATTGCATGATGAGCTCATGGGGGTGCTGATTGATTGTTTCCCTCCATATCAAACTTCTTGAGCATCTCCTTGATATATTTTGCTTGATTGATGAAGATGCCTCCTTCAGATTGTTTGATTTGAAGCCCGAGGAAGTAGTTCAGCTCTCCCATCATGCTCATCTCAAACTCA
Organism: Phoenix dactylifera; assembly: GCF_009389715.1. Lineage (NCBI taxonomy): Eukaryota > Viridiplantae > Streptophyta > Magnoliopsida > Arecales > Arecaceae > Phoenix > Phoenix dactylifera. The sequence goes on along the minus strand of NW_024068862.1, from coordinate 45,480 downwards.
CTCTGCATCAAATCAGCAAACTCTTCGCAGAGGCGATTGTTAGTAGCACCGAAAATGATATCATCAACATAAATCTGTACTAATAACATATCCTTATTTTGCTTTTTCAGAAATAATGTTGTATCTACATTTCCCTAGAGAATTCATGTTCTAATAGGAATTTACTAAGTCTCTCATACCATGCTCTAGGTGCTTGTTTTAATCCATAAAGTGCTTTGTTCAGTTTATACACATGATTAGGGTATTGATGATTTTCAAAACCAGGAGGTTGTTCTACATACACCTCCTCATTAATATACCCATTTAAAAATGCACTTTTTACATCCATTTGATATAGTTTGAAGTCCTTAGAGCATGCATATGCTAATAAAGTCTAATAGCCTCAAGTCTAGCTACGGGAGCAAAGGTTTCATCAAAATCTATGCCTTCTTCTTGATTATAACCCTTTGCTACTAGTCTAGCCTTATTCCTTATAACAATTCCATTTTCATCTAGCTTATTTTTATATATCCATTTTGTACCTATAATTGGATATTCAGAAGGTCTCTCTACTAGATCCCACACTTTGTTTCTAGTAAATTGGTTTAGTTCTTCTTGCATTGCATTTATCCAATTTACATCATTTTCGGCTTCTTCTATATGTTTGGGCTCAAAGTGTGAAACAAAAGCTAGATGGTTATTCAAATTCTAAGGATGCTCTAGTCCTAACCGGTTGAGATGGATCATCTAGAATTAGTTCCTTAGGATGCCCGTGAGCATACCTCCAAGCTTTTGTTAGCCCATGATCCACAATAGGCTCTTGGCTTGATGATGCTTCTTCAATCAATTTTTGATTATCATCTTGTAATCCCATCTCATCTATCTTTTCTTCAAGTATTTCAACATCATCATCAAAATTAACCTTCTTACTAGAGAGATGTCACTAGAGTCATCAAAAACAACATGTATAGATTCTTCTATAACTAGGTTCTTTTATTAAAGACTCTATAGGCTTTACTAGTTGTAGAATAACCTAAGAATATTCCTTCATCAGATTTAGGATCAAATTTCCTAGATTATCTTTCCCATTATTATGTACAAAACACCTACATCCAAAAACATGAAAGTAATTAACTTTTGGTTTTCTGTTTTTCCACAGTTCATAAGGTGTTTTCTTTATAATGGGTCTTAATAAAACTCTATTTAATATATGGCAGAAGTATTAATGGCTTCTCCCCAAAAGTACTTAGGGAGGTTACTTTCACATAACATAGTTCTAGCCATTTCCTCTAGTGTTCTATTTTCCTTTCCACAACTCCATTTTGTTGTGGTGTCCTAGGTGCAGAAAAATTATGGGTTATCCCCTTTTTACTACAAAATTCATCAAATAATTGATTTTCGAATTCGGTACCATGGTCACTTCTAATGGCTATGACTGAAGACTCTCTAGCATTTGTTACTTCCTTATGGAACTTCTTAAACATAGAAAATGCTTGATCCTTATGCTAGGAACATGACCCATGTGTACCTAGAGTAATCATCTACATAACTAGACCATATTTATTTCCACCTAGGCTTGTTGTTCTATGTTGACCCCCTAATGGATTTTGATGAATACAAAACACTAGAGCATAATTTCATTATATCTTAATAATTTAATTGAGGAATTCATGTGTTTTATTTAGAATATTGTTAAGAAATGTCTAGGCAAGTTCTCATAATTTTTATGAATTTATTGAAGAATATTTTGAGTTAAAGAAAAAGTTCAGGGACAGCCGAGACGTCTCCTGATAGTTTCAGAGACGTCTCTGGCACAAACAGGAAGAACTGGCACACTTGGAGACGTCCCCGGCACCTGCCGAGTCGTCCCGCGTTAGCGGAGTCGACTCTCTCAGTAGCGGAGTCGACTCTCTCAGTGGCGGCAGAAAGGCAGTTTTCAAGTGATATGCGCGAGACGTCCCCACTGTACGCCGAGTCGTCCCCGCAGGTAAAAAGGAGACTTCCCGAGTCGTCCCCAAGACAGCCGAGACGGCTCTCTCAGGGTTTTCCAGAGAATGGTTTTTTCGGTGATAAGGAAGCGGAGTCGACCCTGAGACAGCGGAGTCGTCCCCATGCATAAAGTGCAGACAAGCCGAGACGTCCCTGAAAGAGCGGAGTCGACTCTCTCAGGGAATTCCAGAGGACATGTTTTTTGGAGATAAAGAAGCGGAGTCGTCCCCAGATCAGCGGAGTCGTCCCCATTCAAAAAGTGCGAACAAGCCGAGACGTCCCCGGAAAGTGCCGAGTCGACCCCAGACAACGGAAAAAGTAAAATCTTGTAGCCGAGACGTCTCCCGTTGAAGCGGAGACGTCCCCGGAGCGCCTGGGACGCGACTGACAGCTTTTCAGGTTTGGTTTGAATTTCAAATCCTTCTTTCTTTGTCTCTAACGGCTATATTTGCTTTTTGGGCTATAAAAGGGACCTCTTAAGTGCTTCTCAACAACTCTTCACCAATCCAAAAGTTAGATCATTCAAGAGAGAAGTAAGAAAGAAAAGCTCAAGGGAGTGAGTGCATTCAAGAAAGGAAATCAAGTGCTTTCAAGCTTCCCAAGCGATTTCAAGCTCAACCACTCTCGTGCGCTCGGGATTCAAAGCTCACATTCAACCCTACGCGCTCCACATCGGAAGAATCAATATCTCCCACGCTTCCAACGGCAAAAGGATTCTTCCGGGTTCCATTATTCATAATTGTTATATTTGCTTTTAGAGCTTTTATTGTCTTTTGTAAACACTTTCATTGTGGTGCTTGTTCCAGTCAAGGAACTTGGAACAAGGAAAAAGCGTCCCAAGCCTAAGAGAAATTGGGGGTTTTAGGGTTTGTTGTGAGCCCGGTGTAAAACAACGAGTTGGGTAGTGAACTCGCAAAACTACCGTACTGTAATCTTGGATTATAGTGAAAATTCCCAAAGGTGATTTGGGGAGTGGATGTAGGAGCAGTGGAAGCTCCGAACCACTATAAAACCGTGTGTTTGCGATTGACCTCTCTTATCCTCCTTCCTTACTTTAGTGCATATATTTGTGTGTTTTATTTTTAATTAGTTAAAAAGTTTTTAAAACACCCAATTCACCCCCTCTTGGGTGACCATCTCTGGGCAACAAGTGGTATCAGAGCGGGTGCTCTGTGTATTTCTTGAAAGACCTAACCGTCTTAGCCAAAGATCTAGATGGCAACACCCTTTAACAATGTCCCTGCCGAAGGGCAAGCAACCAATAGACCTCCACTCTTCAATGGGACAAATTATACCTATTGGAAGACTAGAATGAGAATCTTTCATTCAAGCACAAGACTATGCCTTGTGGAGGGTTATAGTCAAGGGACCACAAGAACCATCACATGGTTAATGGCATTCGAGTTCCCAAACCTGAGGAGGATTGGGATGAGAATGATGATAGGATGGCTCAACTCAATTCTAGAGCCATGAACTCATTATTTTGTTCTTTAGATGTAAATGAGTTTCAATAGAGTCTCACATGTAGTTCCGCTAAGGAAATATGGGATAGGCTTGAAGTTACCCACGAGGGTACAAATCAAGTCAAAGAGTCCAAAGTGAACATTCTAGTTCACAAATATGAATTGTTTAAGATGGAACCTAATGAAACCATCACATGCATGTTTACACGCTTTACCGATTATTAATGGTCTAAAAGCTTGGGTAAATCTTACACTAACCCGAACTTGTGAGTAAAATTCTCAGGTCTTTGCCAAAAGCATGGGAAGCAAAGGTCACGGCGATGTAGAAGCCAAAGACCTCAACACCTTGGGGCTAGAACAACTTTGGGCTCATTGATGACGCATGAGCTCACGATGAAGCAACATGAAGAAGAGTTGCCAAAGAAAAGACAATCGCACTCAAGGCTACCTCAAGTGTATGTGAAGAAGAGAGAGTGAGAGTGAAGAAGAAAGTCAAGATGAGGACTTGGGTTTGATAGTAAGGAAGTTTAAAAATTCATGAGAAAAAGAAACCCTTCCCAAGAAAGAAATTTGGAGGGAGAAATGATTGGGAAAAAGAAAAAGAAAAAGAAAGAGACCCAATCATATGCTATGATTGCAAGAGACCGGGACACATTCGTTCCGAATGCCCTCAACAAAAGAAGTATTTTGGAAAGAAGAAGAAGAAGGCATTGAAGGCAACATGGGATGATAGTGACACATCATCCTCCGAGGAAGAGAAGGAAGAGACCGCCAATTTATGCTTCATGGCGTTCGAAGACGACGAGGTATGTCAAAACCCAACATAAATTTTACTTTAGAAGAATATATGAAGCTTTTCAAGAACTTATGGGTGATTGTAGTATGTTAGGAGCAAAGAATAAAGAATTAAAAGCCTCCAATCAAAAACTGAAGGAAATATTGAAAACCTATTAATTGAAAAGGAGAGCGTTAAAAATATTAACACTACTAACCTAGAAATCAAAAATTCAAAACTTAGCATTGAAAATGAAAAGGCAAAAACACTAATTAAGGAATTAAATCTAAAAGTAAAATCCCTACTCGATAATAATACCTCACTTGCACAAAATGTTGAATCTCTTAAAAAGGATAAGGAAGAACTAGTTAAAGAAAATTTGAATCTTAAGAATGAGGTACATAAGTAAACCAATTGTTGAAAAATTTACACAAAGCTCTGAAAAATTAAATCTTATTCTTTCAAATCAAAGAGCTGTTTTTAATAAAGCCGGATTAGGATATAAAACTAAAAGCAACAAAAGTATCTAAAGAATTTCTTTGTAAAAGCAAAAGATGTAAAAACTGAAAAACCTACATGCTTTCATTGTGGAAAGAATGGACATAAAGCCTACTCTTGTATTCAAAGAAAGATCCAAACTAACAAGAGTACATTTGTAAAAGCTAAAAACATAACTAAAGTATGGGTGCCTAAGGGAACCAACTACACTAACCACGAAGGACCCAAGAAAACTTGGGTACCTAAGAGCTTCACATGATCATTTTGCAGGTATGCCTTGCAGCCGGAATAAAAAGAGAATGTGGTATCTTGATAGTGGTTGCTCAAGGCATATGACCGGTGACAAGAGTCTCTTCGTCACCTTGGAATCAAAAGAAGGAGGAGTAGTCACATTTGGAGACAATGCTAAAGGCCGAATATTGGTGTTGGTAAAATCTCCATATCACCCTCCTCATTTATTGATAATGTATTGTTAGTTAATGGACTAAAACATAATTTATTAAGTATAAGTCAATTTTGTGACAAGGGCTTTAAAGTGTCATTTGAATCATCACTATGCATAATTAGTAGTCCAATTGATAATGAGATCATACTCACAGGACATAGGCATGGAAATGTTTACATGGTAGATCTTGATGATCTCACCATGAAGGATGGCCAATGTCTTGTAGCCATGAATCCCAAAGTCAATGAGACTAGTTGGTTATGGCATCGTAGGTTAGGGCATGCTAGCATGGATTTAATCTCTAAATTAATTACAAAGGATCTAGTCAAAGGACTACCAAAAATAGACTTTGAAAAGAATAAAATTTGTGCTGCATGTCAATTAGGGAAACAAACAAGAAGTTCTTTCAAGTCTAAGAACATAGTCTCAACATCAAAACCCTTAGAACTAATTCACATGGATTTGTTTGGACCCACTAGAACTGCTAGTCTAGGGGGTAAGAAATTTGGTCTTGTAATTGTTGATGATTTTTCACGTTTTACATGGGTTTCATTTCTTGCACACAAAGATGAGTCCTTTCCCGCTTTTATCAAGTTTCATAATAGGTTTCGAATGAACTCAATCTTAAACTAAAAGCAATTAGGAGTGATCATGGTACCGAGTTTGAAAATCAGCACTTTGAAAAGTTTTGTGACGAAAATGGTATCAATCACAATTTCTCGGCACCTAGGACACCCCAACAAAATGGGGTGGTAGAAAGGAAGAATCGCACACTAGCAGATATGGCTCGTACCATGTTGTGCGAATCGGATCTACCAAAGTATTTTTGGGCTGAAGCAATAAATACTCATGTTATTTTAAATCGTGCTTTAGTTAGATCCATCTTAAAGAAAACACCTTATGAGTTGATAAAAGGTAAGAAACCAAATATAAGTTATTTTCATGTTTTCGGTTGTCGATGCTTTATTTTAAATAATGGAAAGGACAATCTAAGTAAATTTAGTGCTAAATCAGATGAGGGGATCTTCTTAGGTTATTCCTCATCTAGTAGAGCATACAGGGTCTTCAACAAGAGAACTCTCGTTGTTGAAGAATCCATTCATGTTGTTTTTGATGAAGCTAATGGAGATTCTTCTAGAAAAGAAGAAGATGGTGATGCAGGTATACTTGAAGACCGAATGAAGGAATTCTCCATACAAGACAAACAACATGAGGATGAGATCAAAGAAGATACAAATCAGCAAGATGAAGAAGATCAACCTCCATCAAGAAATCAAGATCTTCCTAAGGAATGGAGGTATGCACATGGTCATCCAAAGGATCTAATCCTTGGTGATCCTTCACAAGGTATAAGAACTAGATCCTCTTAAGAAATACTAGTAATTATCTTGCTTTCGTTTCACAAATAGAGCCTAAATCACTAGAAGAAGCTGAAAAAGATGATAATTGGATGAATGCTATGCAAGAGGAATTAAACCAATTTGAAAGAAATGAAGTTTGGACTCTAATGAAAAGACCCCCTAATGTTTCAATTATAGGCACCAAGTGGGTATATAGAAATAAACTAGATGAAGATGGAATAGTAATAAGAAACAAAGCTAGGCTAGTGGCCAAAGGATATAATCAGGAGGAAGGAATAGATTTTGATGAAACTTTTGCTCCTGTTGCTAGATTAGAGGCTATTAGACTACTTTTGGCATATGCATGCTTCATGGATTTTAAACTCTATCAAATGGATGTAAAAAGTGCATTTTTAAATGGCTATATAATGGAGGAAGTTTATGTAGGACAACCTCCAGGTTTTGAAAATCACTTACATCCAGATTATGTGTATAAATTGCATAAAGCATTGTATGGACTTAAGCAAGCCCCTAGGGCATGGTATGAAAGATTAAGTAATTTCCTAATTGAAACAAATTTAAGAGAGGAAATGTAGACAAAACCCTCTTTATTAAAAGAAAAGGAAATGACTTATTGCTTGTACAAATTTATGTGGATGATATAATTTTTGGTGCTACTAATGATAGTCTTTGTCAAGAGTTTGCCAAGCTTATGCAGGGAGAATTTGAAATGAGCATGATGGGTGAGCTCAACTTCTTCCTTGGGCTACAAATAAAACAATCAGAGGAAGGCATCTTCATCAGTCAGTCCAAATACATCAAGGAAATGTTGGAAAAATTCAAGATGAAGGATGCAAAGGAAATCAGCACACCCATGGGCTCAAGTTGCAAGCTTGACAAAGATGAAAAAGGTAAAAGTATAGACTGCAAATTGTACAGAGGTATGATAGGCTCTCTACTTTACCTTACTGCTAGTAGACCAGATATATTATTCAGTGTTTGTATGTGTGCTAGATACCAAGCATGTCCTAAGGAATCACACTTGCAAGCTGAAAAGAATTTTTAGATATCTAGTAGGGACATCTAATGTAGGCTTATGGTATTCTAAACAATCTGACATAAATTTAATTGCTTATTCCGATGCTGATTTTGCCGGGTGCAAACTCGACAGAAAAAGCACAAGTGGCACATGTCAATTCTTGGGTGCCAATTTGGTTTCTTGGTTTAGCAAGAAACAAAATTCAGTTGCCTTGTCCACAGCTGAGGCTGAGTACATTGCAGCTGGAAGCTGTTGTGCCCAAGTTCTTTGGATTAAGCAACAACTTGAAGACTTCGGTATCAAAATGGATAATATACCAATTAAATGTGATAATACAAGTGCAATTAATTTAACAAAAAATCCTGTCCAACACTCTAAGTCAAAGCATATAGAGATTAGGCATCATTTTATTAGGGATCATGTGCTGAAAAATGATGTGATGATTGAATATGTATGTACTGAAAATCAATTGGCGATATCTTTACAAAGCCCCTTTGTAAAGATAGATTCAACTTCTTAAGGAATGCTTTGAGCTTGTATGATCCTAGCAAATGAATTGAACTTGTATTGCATTGCTTTGCTACTCAAACTAGTAATCCACCTCAAGGTAACATAAGTGAAAACATGAATTCATCTAAGCTAAATGACGAACTGTTTGACTTTCCGGAGGATGGTTACCCTCCCTTGGACTCTTCATGGAGATATTTTCAGAGCCTATTTCATAGGTATTCGAAATTTGGTCAAACATTCCTCATTTCAATATTAATAATTCAAAAATCATTATCAAATTATTATAGGATGTATTATTAAGGGGGAGGATCACAAACAAATTCACTCTGTGTTTATCAAAAGAATCATGTTGATTAGGGTGATTAAACAAAAATTGGGAAGATAGCAGTCTGAAATTTTTCAGTGCCGGAGACGTCTCTGGCAAATCGCAGAGACGTCCCCCCAGGCGAGACGTCTCGCCTTAGTCGCGGAGACGTCTCGGGGACCGAATGAGGGTTTTTAAATAGGTCGAAACAGCTCGAGCCGACCGAGCTTCTCCTCATTCCCGACCAAAAAAAACCCTAGCCTCCATTTGCTCTCCACCTCAAACCCTAGCCTCCTTTCTCTCATCACAAACCCTAGCATCCATGGCACCAAAAGAGCTAGGACGACCCGTGGAAGGCGACCTAGGGTAGCGGCCGACGGTGAGGAACGGAGGGAAGAACCTCCGCGCCGTCTCCTCCGGTTGCTCCGCCAACCACGACATTTCCTGTGCAAATCGCACAGTCACGACCGGTAGGTACATAGATTTCTTTTTTAGATCATGAGGGGTTCTCTATTGGAGAGAGACTCCGAGCCCAAGGGTGGGAGCACCTTTGTACCCTCAATACCTCGACCTACCCCGGCCTAGTTAGAGAATTTTAGCAATATGGCTTAGGGGACCTAGGGTACACTGCATATGTCCGGGGGACATTAGTAGAAGTAATGAAGATGTCCTATCCACTGTCTGCAAATCCCTAAGGACGGTGAGGCTCCAACCTCACATCCCCAAAGGGAATAGCCCTAAATTACTTTTAGGAAGAGAGGACTGCGGCCCTCTTGATGTTGTCAACTCCCAAGACCTAAATGCCGAAATGAGATTACTTTTAAGTATTGTCAACCGGGTCTTGTTTCCAAAACCGGTCGCTTCGATTTTGTTTCGGAGCGAGATTTAGTTATATGCACCATATCCTACTAGGGATCCTCTAAACCTCCCTAGACTCATGCTAAACTACATTGCCCTATGTCATAGGTATTCTAGGTTTAGTATACCCTATGGCATGATCTTTACCTTATTTAAACACTTCAAGGTTCCCATTCCAACAAATGAACCTGCAAAGCCCTTGAGAAACACCGACTATTATAATGAGGGCACAATGAGAAGAATGGAGTTTCATAAGATAGATGGGTCGTGGGTCAAGGTACCAAAGAGAAAAGCCAAACCTAGAGCCTGAGATCCCACATCATGAGTCTGACCATCACTCTCCTCCACCTAGCCACATGGATATCCCTGATATTCCCTCCAGCTCAGCTGGACCTTCCACATCCATGCCACCACCTCCTCCAGTCAGTGGGCCCTCCTTCCTATCAGAGATCAGATGCGCACCTTAGCATCTGCCATTTGCCAGCAGATGAGGGAGGAGATGAGATCCATGATCTCCACAGAGTTGGCCCCCATCAGAGCTTCACATGAAGGGCTTCTACAAGAGATGAAGGAATTAGAAGTCAAATTGAAGCTACAACAAGAAAAATTGGTGTGGGTGCCACCCAAACCATCAGATCATTAGAGCTCAAGGACAGCTTGAAGACCATTTCCAAGAGTCTAAAGAGTTGACAACCAGGAGGCAATGTGGGCACCTTAGTTGCCCAACTAGAGGAAGAATTGAAATGGCAACATAGTTTGAAGCACTTGTGGCAGTTTCCACAAGTCACAGGGAGATCAATTTAAGACCCTAATGGATTCATCAATGCATTCATAGATGCAGCTTGTAAGGCTTATGACAAAGTCAGCTGTAGGCCATGAGCAACGTCGCCGATGATGGATATCTTGTAGGATCTTCTTTTTGTAAACCCTAGGCTATTTTGAAACACTTTTTGTATTAGAAATCAATACTTGTAATGATTTCTTCTTTTGACTATGTACTGACTTCAAAGGTTTACAATGATACATGAATACAATCTCTTTTGAAACTTTGTGTACATTGCCAATTCTGTATATGTGTCTGTGATTGTGTATGTGATTGTGTGATGTGCCATAAAAATCTTACCACATACCTTGAGTGTTCAAATTTGATACAAAGAAACAATGCACATAAAACAGGGGAGCACATCTTGTGATAACTATATTAAACAAAAAGATGAGTCTGAAATGAATTCCAAAACAAAGGGGGAGTGATATGAATGACTGAATTCATTAATAGAAATGACTTGGACAGGGGGAGCACAACTTGAATATCCTTGAGTGGTTCATGGAAAATGCTGAATTTACTAAAGTAGTTTAAGCACCTAAGGATAATTTGTCCCCTTCATTGTTGATGACAAAAAGGGGGAGTAGATAAAATATGGATATGAAAGAACCAATATGTATTAATATGGAATGCAAAATTATAAAATATAAAAGAATATTGCTTTAAGATAATTGCCCTTCTGGAAAAGAAAGGGGAGTCAAAAAGAATCTAGCTTTCAATTATCTTCAGCATCAATATTTCATTTTAACTTGATTCAAATTCAGTTCATATGCTAAATCATTTAAGAACTATAAAGATCAATTTATGCACAAGGAAAGAACTGAAAATTGATATTTTGAGTGATACACTGTATCTAGCCTAATCAAAACATTATACTTGTACATCTGATCAAATACTGTGTATATGTTTAAATTTCAAATTTTGCATATACTCAGTGTTTTGTCATCATCAAAAAGGGGGAGATTGTTGACCCCCTAATGGATTTTGATGAATACAAAACACTAGAGCATAATTCCATTATATCTTAACAATTTAATTGAGGATTCATGTGTTTTATTAAGAATATTGTTAAGAAATGTCTAGGCAAGTTCCCATAATTTTTATGAATTTATTGAAGAATATTTTGAGTTAAAGAAAAAGTTCAGGGACAGCCGAGACGTCTCCTGATAGTTTCAGAGACGTCTCTGGCACAAACAGGAAGAACTGGCACACTTGGAGACGTCCCCGGCACCTGCCGAGTCGTCCCCCGCGTTAGCAGAGTCGACTCTCTCAGTAGCGGAGTCGACTCTCTCAGTGGCGGCAGAAAGGCAGTTTTCAAGTGATATGCGCGAGACGTCCCCACTGTACGCCGAGTCGTCCCCGCAGGTAAAAAGGAGACTTCCCGAGTCGTCCCCAAGACAGCCGAGACGGCTCTCTCAGGGTTTCCAGAGAATGGTTTTTTCGGTGATAAGGAGCGGAGTCGACCCTGAGACAGCGGGTCGTCCCCATGCATAAAGTGCAGACAAGCCGAGACGTCCCCTGAAAGAGCGGAGTCGACTCTCTCAGGGAATTCCAGAGGACATGTTTTTCGGAGATAAAGAAGCAGAGTCGTCCCCTGATCAGCGGAGTCTCCCCATTCAAAAGTGCGAACAAGCCGAGACGTCCCGGAAAGTGCCGAGTCGACCCCAGACAACGGAAAAGTAAAATCTTGTAGCCGAACGTCTCCCGTTGAAGCGGAGACGTCCCCGGAGCGCCTGGGACCGACTGACAGCTTTTCAGGTTTGGTTGAATTTCAAATCCTTCCTTTCTTTGTCTCTAACGGCTATATTTGCTTTTTGGGCTATAAAAGGGACCCTTTAAGTGCTTCTCAACAACTCTTCACCAACCCAAAAGCTAGATCATTCAAGAGAGAAGTAAGAAAGAAAAGCTCAAGGGAGTGAGTGCATTCAAGAAAGGAAATCAAGTGCTTTCAAGCTTCCCAAGCGATTTCAAGCTCAACCACTCTCGTGCGCTCGGGATTCAAAGCTCACATTCAACCCTACGCGCTCCACATCGGAAGAATCAATATCTCCCACGCTTCCAACGGCAAAAGGATTCTTCCGGGTTCCATTATTCAGAATTGTTATATTTGCTTTTTAGAGCTTTTATTGTCTTTTGTAAACACTTTTCATTGTGGTGCTTGTTCCAGTCAAGGGACTTGGAACAAGGGAAAGGCGTCCCAAGCCTAAGAGAAATTGGGGTTTTAGGGTTTGTTGTGAGCCCGGTGTAAAACAACGAGTTGGGTAGTGAACTCGCAAAACTACCGTACTGTAATCTTGGATTATAGTGGAAATTCCCAAAGGTGATTTGGGGAGTGGATGTAGGAGCAGTGGAAGCTCCGAACCACTATAAAACGTGTGTTTGCGATTGACCTCTCTTATTCCTCCTTCCTTACTTTAGTGATATATTTGTGTGTTTTATTTTAATTAGTTAAAAAGTTTTTAAAACACCCAATTCACCCCCCTCTTGGGTGACCATCTCTGGGCAACATTCTAGTTGGACCAAATAGGTCCATGTGTAATAATTCTAGGGCCTAGAGGTAGAGACACATTTTATGGATTTAAAAGAGTTCCTAGATTGTTTGCCAAATTGACATGCTTCACATATTTTGTTCTTTTCAAATTTTAATTTTGGCAAACCTATCACGGAGTCTCTTTTAACTAATTTAGTTATTGTTCCATGCTTGCATGACCTAACTTACGGTGCCATAACCAACTAGCATCATTATCTTTAGTTTCATTTACAACTAGACATTGGATATGTTTTTGCAAGATCTTCTAGGTCTACAACATATACATTTCCACGTCTAATCTCTTTAAAAACTAAACTATTATCATTAGGATTTGTTATAATACATAGTGATGGTTTAAACATAACATCATATCTTTTATCACATAATTGACTAATGCTTAACAAGTTATGTTTAAGACCATCAACATATCTAACATTATCTATAAAAGTAGAAGGGGTGATTTGAACTTTACCAATACCAATGATGTGACCTTGGTTGTTGTCTCCAAACGTCACAGCACCTCCCTTCTTAGCTTCAAGGGTGAAAAATTGGTCTTTATCACCCGTCATGTGCCTTGAGCAGCCACTATCCAAATACCAGCAGTTCTTGTTGACCTTGGCTGCAAGACACTCCTACACAAGCAAATCATGTCATCTTAGGTACCCAAGTTTTCTTGGGTCCTTCATGGTTAGTCAAGTTGGTTCCTTTTGGAACCCATACCCGTTTAATTTTTCTTTTAGTTTTTCTTTTCCTATAGTCACATGCATTTGCCTTATGTCCTATATTTCCACAACAAAAACAGGTTATTTTCTTAGTTTTATTTTCCCCAGCTTTGACAAAGAAGTTACTAAGAAGTTTTTGTTTATTTTTTGGTTTATACCCTAAACCCGCTTTATTAAATACGGCTCGTTGATTGTTAAGTATCATGTTTAACTTTTTAGAACTATACGTAAATTTTTTCAACTAAAGGTTTGTATTTTCCAAGTTCTTTAGTTAGTGTTTGATTTTCTGTTTTTAGATCATTAAGTTCTTTAGTAAGATCCTTATCTAAGGTTTGTTTATATTTTTTAAGTTCTGAAAATTCCTTAGTTAATTTTTCATTATCTTTAGTTAAGGTGTTAGCCTTTGAGTTAACAGTTGGTTGCTTGTTTTAAGTTCTATATTTTCTTTAATAAGAGCATCTTTATCCTTAACTAATGAATCATGCTTATGAATATAAGTTTGGTTAGTTACTTTTAGTTTTCTGTTTTTAACATTATATCCTTATATTCAATCATTAATTCATTAAACGCATCATAAAGTTCATCAAATGTAAAATCAAAATGCGTATCGGAAGTTACCTCATTTCGTTGGCCATAAAAACAAAAATTGGCCTTCTCTTCTTGTTCATCATCTGACGAGGAGGATGATGAGTCGGAGTCGGATAATGTAGTGACAAGAGCCTTCTTCTTCTTGTACTTACTCCCCTTCTTCAGTAAGGGGCACTCTGCTCTTATGTGGCCCGGCTTCTTACACTCGTAACACCCAATCCCCTCATTTCTCTTTCCTTACCTTTGTCCCTGCCGGTAGGAATTTGAGGGACCTCTCCTTTGATGATACGCCTTCTTGTGGTTGATAAATTTTTTGAACTTGCGCACAAGAAGTGCCTCACCACCATCTTCCTCATTCTCTTCTTCGTCACTGCTGCTACTACAAGACAAGTCCTTGTTAGATGAAGTAGACTTAAGAGCTATTACCTTTTTCTTGTGGGAGGACTCCTCTTCGCTGTGTTGCTTCATGGTTAGCTCGTGAGTCATTGGAGATCCAAGGAGCTCTTCAAGTGGAAGCTTGTTCAAATCTTTTGCTTCTTGGATTGCCGTCACCTTGGCTTCCCATGACCTTGGTAGACAGCGAAGTATTTTCCTGACAAGATCACTGTTAGTATAGCTCTTGCCAAGGCTTTTTAGGCCATTGACAATGTCAGTAAACCTAGTGAACATGCTAGTGATTGTCTCATTAGAATCCATTTTAAATAGTTCATACTTATAACCAATATATTAATCTTGGATTCTTAACTTGATTTGTGCCCTCATGGGTCACTTCAAGCCTATCCCAGATCTCTTTTGCAGAGTTGCAAGTAGAGACCCTATTGAATTCATTTCGGTCCAAGGCACAAATAAAACACATTCATAGCTTTAGAGTTCAATTGTGCCTTCCTCATGTCATGTTCATCCCAATCCATTTCTAGTTTGGTACCTTAACACCCTCTACATATGTGGATGGGATGTATGGACCATTTACTACAATGGTCCACATCTCATAATCTTGGGCTTGGATGAATATTCTCATCCTAGCCTTCCAGTATGAGTAATCGGATCCATTGAAGAAAGGGGGTCTTTGGGTGGACTGACCCTCAATGTGGGAAGATCCAAATGGGGTTGTCATTTTGATCTTTTAACTCTTGAGTGGAAGAGTTTTTGGCTCTGATACCACTTGTTGCCCAGATAGACAACCCAAGAGGAGGGTGAATTGGGTTTTAAAATAATTTTGCTAATTAAAACTTTAAGGATGATTAATTAAAAAACTAGTGCAAGTTATTTAATTAATCCTAAGTGCTGTGAGTGATGTGAGAGGAAGAGGAAAAGAGCCAATCAATCACAAACACAAGGTTTATAGTGGTTCGGAGCTAACCCTTGCTCCTACGTCCACTCCCCAAGTCTCACTTGGGAATTTCACTATAACCCCCTTGGATTACAGCCGGTTGTTTTGCAAGCTCACAACCAAACTTGTTGTTTACGAGCTCACAACGAAACTCGGTCGGTTTCCCAGGCTCACCGACTAGAACCAACCCCGATTGTTTTCCCGGGCTCACAATCAAACCCTTACACACGTTGGTTTTAACTTGGCTCACCAACCAACCTTAATCCCCTTGATTCAATCCCCCGATTGAATCAAGTAAATACAAGAGATAGACGAAAAAGGAAAAACAGCTTCTCAAAAAGCAGATTTAAAACAATATAATCGTAAAGGAGTTTAGAAGCCCTCAAACGCTTTTAAGCTGGTGAAGAGGTATGGCTTCTGGAACTCCGGTCTCCTCTTGAAAGAGTGGTCGACTTGAATGCAGGAGGAGGAAGCTTTGATTGTCGGGAAGAAGTAGTTGGATGCAGTTATTGCAGATCTTCCCTTTTTCTGGTGAAGAGCACTTGCAGAGTTTGAATGCCCTGATTAGTTGGAGTGGAATGAATGTTCTCTGCCTTGCTACAGTCTTCTGTGGCTATTTAAGCCAACCCCCACGGAAACTAGCCGTTACACTACTTTTTCTGCCCGTTCTGCACACTCTGCGCAGCCTGACAATATGACCGTTGGTGGGTTGGAGTCGACTCGCGCGATCAGGAGTCGACTCGGCTGTAGCGGGAGTCGACTCAAGCTTTTTCGGAGTCGACTCAGCAACTGTTCCAAATTTGAATTAAAGTTGCCTTCACGACTGGGAGTCGACTCGTCTTGACCCGGAGTCGACTCGCCAACTTCTGGAGCTGACCTGGCAATTTTGGAGTCGGCTCATCCACTGAAGTCCGTGGATCCAAATTTGAATTTTGTCCACTCGAGTCGACTCGACTGTCCTGGGAGTCGACTCGAATCTCAGAGCCCGAACTCCCGATTCTCTGTCTTTTGGCTCATCCAGTCTTGGAGTCGACTCGAACTTCCTTGGAGTCGACTCGGCTCTCAGTTTCCGAAAGTTGGTCTTCTGCCTTTTTGACGTGAAGCTTGTCTTTGGAGTCGACTCGAGCTGTCTGGGAGTCGACTCGAATCTCAGAGGCAGTAACATGGTTTTCTGTCTGTCGATAGTCGCACAGTCTCGGAGTCGACTCGCGTATTGCGGGAGTCGACTCGAATCTCAGAGTCCATAAAATGCTCTCTGACTTTTTCTTTGTGTACCTCTTGGAGTCGACTCTCACCTTCTTTGGAGTCGACCTGCCAACCATCGGAGTCGACTCGCGCTCCACTGGAGTCGACTCGAATCTCAGACCCGAAAACTGCTCTCTGACTTTTCTGTGTGTTCCTCTTGGAGTCGACTCTTACTACCCTGGAGTCGACTCGTTGAACATTGGAGTCGACTCGCGCACTTCGGAAGTCGACTCGTTGACAGTTTCTGAGTTGAAGCTTTCTGTCCTTCTGTCTGTTCTCAGTCGGAGTCGACTCGTACTGATCAGGAGTCGACTCGAGCTCGTGCCAGTGAACTTGATACGCTTGGAGTCGACTCGTGATACTCGGGAGTCGACTCGAGTCTCAGACTTTGGTTCAGCAGACTTCTTAACTTATCCAAAATACTATGAACCAAGTCTAGAGACACTTGGACAGGATTTTCACTGAAACACTCAATTGAATTCATTAGTAATCACAAGATATACTCAAATGCTTTGAGCTCATCAAAATCAAATGGGGTTTTAATCAATCACTCCACATGGATTTAGTTTAATACTTAGAGACTGCTATTATGTACCTGTTGCTAGCAGAAATTTGATTTCTGTTTCATGTCTAGCACAGGAAGGTCATGTTTTTACATTTGACAAAGACTGCTATTCTATTTATTTAAGAAATAAAATAGTCGCACGTGGTTTCATGATTGACAGTCTCTATCATTTACATATGGATGTATCTGTGAATGTTACCGAGCAAGATGTGAGTGCCAAAGGATCCAAAAGATCCAGAGATGAGATAAACCAAAGATATTTGTGGCACCTCAGGCTTGGCCATATTGGAGAGGACAGAATGAACAAAATGAATAAAGATGGGCTTTTAGGCTCATTGACTTCCGAGTCATACCCAGTTTGCGAGTCCTGTCTTCAAGGAAAAATGGCTAGACTGCCCTTTGTAGGACATGGGAGAGGACCACTGAAATACTTACCCTAGTACATACAGATGTATGTGGCCCATTCGATGTGCTAGCCAGGGGACGTTATTCTTACTTCATTACCTTTACCGATGATTATTCGCGGTATGGGTATGTGTATCTTATGAGACACAAGTCTGAGTCTTTTGAAAAGTTCAAAGAGTTCAAGAATGAAGTAGAAAAACAAACTGGAAAATCTCTTAAGGCTCTTCGATCAGATCGAGGAGGAGAATACCTTAGTGGGGAATTCCGGGACTATCTCAAAGAAAACGGCATAGTCTCACAATGGACACCTCCGGGTACACCTCAACTCAACGGAGTGTCAGAGAGGAGGAATCGGACCCTATTAGATGTGGTCAGGTCCATGATGAGCTTCACTGATTTACCTATGTTCCTTTGGGGAGATGCCTTACTCACAGCGATTTATTTATTGAATAGAGTTCCCTCTAAATCCGTTCCTACCACACCGTATGAGATATGGCATGGTAAGAAACCAAGTCTGGGTCATCTCAAGATTTGGGGATGTCCGGCCCACGTCAGGAGACTACAGGCAGACAAACTAGAGGCTAGGACCATAAGTGCTCGTTTTATAGGATATCCTAAAGAGTCATTAGGATACAATTTTTACGTCTCAGAGGATCACAATGTGTTTGTGAGCCGTCATGCCATCTTCTTGGAAAATCAGTTTATCCTTGATAGAGGCAGTGGGAGGAAAATTGAGCTTGAAGAGAAAGTCTCTGAAAAGCAACGAGTCATGGATCCTATTGAACCCATTCATACAGAGCCAGTACACGATGTCCCTCGACCACTTCGTAGATCTAGTAGGGTCTCCCATCCTTCCGATAGATACTTAGGTATACTAGAAGAGGATACCGAGGAAATGTTCCTAGTGGGAGATAGGGATCACATACAGGATCCCAAAACCTACAACGAGGCGATATCTGATATCGATTCCGAGAAATGGCTGGAAGCAATGAAGTCAGAGTTAGACTCCATGCGTTCCAACCAAGTCTGGACCTTAGTAGACCCACCAGAAGGTATTGTACCTATTGGATGCAAATGGATCTACAAAAGGAAGATAGGTTCGGATGGAAAGGTAGAGAACTATAAGGCAAGGCTTGTGGCAAAAGGGTATAGTCAGCGCGAAGGCATTGACTATCAGGAGACCTTTTCACCTGTAGCCATGCAAAAATCCATCCGAACATTGCTTGCCATTGCAGCATTTCATGATTATGAAATCTGGCAGTTGGATGTGAAAACTGCTTTCCTGAATGGATATCTTGATGAAGATATCTATATGGAACGGCCTTTGGGTTTCACTTCCAGTGATGGAGATCACAAGGTCTGCAAGCTGCAAAGGTCCATCTATGGACTAAAGCAAGCATCTCGGAGTTGGAACACTCGTTTCGATGACGCAATCAAAACGTTTGATTTCATCAAAAACGAAGAGGAACCGTGTGTTTACAAAAAGGTTAGTGGGAGTGCTGTCATTTTTCTCGTACTGTACGTAGATGACATTCTCCTGATTGGGAATGATATTCCCATGCTAACCTCGGTCAAGGTCTGGTTGTCAAAAGAATTCTCCATGAAAGACCTTGGGGAAGCATCCTATATTTTGGGAATAAAGGTCTATAGAGATAGATCTAAAAGGATAATTGGCCTTTCACAGAAAAATGTACATAGAGGAGGTGCTGAAAAGGTTCAGCATGGAAAACTCCAAGAGGGGTCTCTTACCCCTTAGGCATAGAATTCATCTCTCCAAGAAGATGTGCCCCAACACATCTGAAGAGATTCAACGCATGAGCAAGATTCCCTATGCATCGGCAATAGGAAGCCTCATGTATGCCATGCTATGTACACGACCTGATATAGCCCTTGCTGTAAGTGTCACAAGCAGATATCAGTCGAATCCAGGTGAAGAACACTGGACAGCTGTGAAGAATATTCTTAAGTACTTGAGAAGAACTAAAGATTTATTCTTGGTCTTTGGAGGATCATCAGAGTTAAAGATAGAAGGGTACACAGATTCAGACTTCATGACTGATGTCGATGACAGGAAGTCAACATCTGGATATGTGTTCTTATGCAATGGTGGTACGGTGAATTGGAAGAGTTCTAAACAACCGATCATTGCTGATTCTACTATGGAAGCTGAATACATCGCCGCCTCTGAAGCTGCTAAGGAAGGCTTCTGGTTCAAGAAATTCATTGCAGAGTTGGACGTGATGACATCAGATGCCATAACACTCTACTGCGATAATAATCGCGCCATAGCCCTTGCTAAGGAGCCAAGGTCTCATCAGAAGTCTAAGCATATAGAGCGGCGCTTCCATCTCATACGCGACTATGTTGAGAAGAAATATGTAGAGGTGCAGAGAGTAGACTCCGCGGATAACGTGGCGGACCCGTTCACTAAGCAGCTGAGTCAGCAAAAGACTGAAGCCCACCTTGAGAAGATGGGCCTAAGATATATGACCAATTGGCTTTAGTGCAAGTGGGAGATTGTTAGATGTATGCCCTAGAAGCCAATTTGGCTGACACATTGTTGATTCTAGGGACATAATTTTGTACTTGACTATTTATTATTGAATAAATAAAAGGCATCTTTTTCATTCATATTATTTATGTGTCTATGAATCGTCCAAGAAATTAATAAGATGATGATACATATTCTCAAGAGTTGAGAATTTGAGCCATGTATCATTAGTGATTAATTTCTAAATGCTCCTGATCAATGGATCATCACGAGGACGGTGATCGATCCGATCAGTGCACAGATCACTTTCCTTCTAGATGGACGAGACTTGAGTCCACAGTGTAGGGACACTGAAGTGATAGTGCAGGTGCTTGTTAGAGAACAAGGGTACTGAGCGTGACCAAGACAAGAAGTCACTTGGATGTCTATCCACTCGTCAGTGACTTGCTTGATGTTGCAGTAGTGTGACTGGTCCTTTGACCTGCGGTGCTTCGGCTACTCACAGTGAGGTTATTGTAGTTTGACTGCACACATACATGGTCTCTAGCCATATGGGTCCATGCAGTGTAGATTGGCTGCAGTAGGTTCACTGTAGGAGTAGGGTATGCACCTACAAGGAATCTATCGACCTTGATAGAAGAGGAGTGATCCTATGTGATTTGTTAGACTGAGTTCTAAGACCTTGGCCAGGGCAATAATATAAAGTGGAGAAAGAGTTTTCCACTATCGAACTCGAGTCGAATAAATCTTGACATATGACAGACGATGGGGTTTGACGAGTTGTCCATGACCTCCGTCCTGTAAGGATCCACGATAGTAGGACTGTATCACATGTTAACTGCACCTAGAGGTTCATCATTCCATTCTGCTGGGTAGCCACTATATGCTGCTATGTGTCACTGGTGGATGGTGGGACTCATAGGGATTATCTTGATGATCGATAAACCCTAACGAGTTGAGTTGGAATCGTTCCAACCCATTGAAAGGAGTTTTCAATGATATTGAGATAGAGATCACAATATATCTCACTACCAGTCAGAGTAGAACCTATGGGGTCACACACACTAGAAGTATTGACCGATCCGATGGTTGAAAAGTGATTATGAATCACGAGTAATCAATTCGATTGATAAGAAGTTGAAGAAGGAAAGGAAATTAATTAATTGGACTTGAAACAAGAATCCTACTTCAGATAGGATACCTAGAGTCCTAATTAGATTAGGACTGGGAATCCTAGTTGGAGTAGGACTGGGATTCCTACTTGGAATAGGATTCCTACAATCCTAATGAGATTAGGAATTTTGAATTAAAATTGGATTCCTACTTGGAGTAGGATTCCTAGAAATCCTAATTGGATTAGGACTTCGGATTCAAATAGAGTCCTAATTGGATTAGGACTAAAATTAAATAAATCCTAATTGGATTAGGATTCCTTAAGTCTAAATTAATTATTAATCTAATGAATCAACATGACTCCTAATTGGATTAGGATTGAAGAGTTCAATTGAGTCATGGTTCATTCAAGTCCTAATTGGATTAGGACTAGCATAAATTGAACCCAATTTGGCCAATCCTAATTAGATTAGGATTAAACCATGAAAGAGGGACCTAATCCTCTTTGGAAGAGGATTAGGCTAACCAAGTAAGAGGGGCATCAGCCCCTCTCCACTTGATTAGGTGCGACATGAAGAGAGAGGGGGCCGGCGCCCCCTCTTGGAAAGTTGTCAAGGGCTCCTAACTTGTAGGAGCCCTTCATCCTTATTAAAGGAGGACTAGGGCCGGCGCCCTAGTTGAATCTTTTTCTTCCTCTTCAAGCCGTGGAAGCCCCCTCTCCTCCTCTTAGTTGCAGCCGCAAGCAAGGGAAGAAGATCTCCAAGTGTTGGCGGCCTCCTTCCCTTCCCTTCCTTCATCCAACGCAAGGAACAGAAGAAGGCTGCGTAAGGGGTCATCTTCCTCCTCTTCTTCATCCTTCTTCTTCCTCCTCTCAAGCACAATCAAGGGTTGATTGAACGAGAGGAGATCAGCCATCAAAAGAAGTCTTTGCAAGGGAGCTAGCACCCCGGGAAGACAGGAAAGCTTGGATCGATCCTCTGCTTCGTGTGGATACCCGTAGAGGCCGGACGTTTGAACGGCTTCAAGCGAACCCTCTTCCAAAACCATGAATTCAGATTTGCGGTGATCATCTACCCGCGCAAGGTGAAGATTTGATCTTCCTAATAGTTCTAAAAGTTTTAATTCTTACCTAATTATGAAAGGTCTCGAAACAACGTTCATAGCGATGAACGTCGAACCCGTGCATGCCGATTTCGCTGCCATCTAAAAATTTTTTTGAAATATCAGCGGCATGGGCGGGTTCCCAACACGGTTCCTCTTCATTTTTGATGAAATCAAACATTTTGATTGCGTCACTGAAACGAGTGTTCCAACTCCGAGATGCTTGCTTTAGTCCATAGACGGACCTTTGCAGCTTGCAGACCTTGTGATCTCCATCACTGGAAGTGAAACCCAAAGGCTGTTCCATATAGATGTCTTCATCAAGATATCCATTCAGGAAAGCTGTTTTCACATCCATCTGCCAGATTTCATAATCATGAAATGCTGCAATGGCAAGTAATGTTCGGATGGATTTCAGCATGGCTACAGGTGAAAAGGTCTCCTGATAGTCAATGCCCTCGCGCTGACTATACCCTTTCGCCACAAGCTTTGCCTTATAGGTCTCTACCTCTCCATTCGAACCTATCTTCCTTTTGTAGATCCATTTGCATCCAATAGGTACAATACCTTCTGGTGGATCTACTAAGGTGCAGACTTGGTTGGAATGCATGGAGTCTAACTCTGACTTCATAGCTTCCGACCATTTCTCAGAATCGATATCAGATATCGCCTCGTCGTAGGTTTTGGGATCCTGCGTGTGATCCCTATCTCCCACTAGGAACATTTCCTCGGTATCCTCTTCTAGTACACCTAAGTATCTATCGGGAGGATGGGAGACCCAACTAGATCTGCGAGGTGGTTGAGGGACATCGTGTACTGGCTCTGTATTAATGGGTTCTATAGGATCCATGACTCGTTGCTTTTCAGAGACTTTCTCTTCAAGCTCAATTTTCCTCCCACTGCCTCTATCAAGGATAAACTGGTTTTCCAAGAAGATGGCATGACGGCTCACAAACACATTGTGATCCTCTGAGATGTAAAAATTGTATCCTAATGACTCTTTAAGATATCCTATAAAACGAGCACTTATGGTCCTAGCCTCTAGCTTGTCCGCCTGTAGTCTTTTGACGTGGGCCGGACATCCCCAAATCTTGAGATGACCAAGACTTGGTTTCTTACCATGCCATATCTCATACGGTGTGGTAGAAACGGATTTAGAGGGAACTCTATTCAGTAGATATACTGCGGTAAGTAAGGCATCTCTCCAAAGAAATATTGGTAGATCAGTGAAGCTCATCATGGACCGGACCATATCCAATAGAGTCCGATTTCTCCTCTCTGATACCCTGTTGAGTTGAGGTGTACCCGGAGGAGTCCATTGTGAGACTATGCCATTGTCCTTGAGATAGTCCCGAAATTCTCCACTAAGGTATTCTCCTCCTCGATCTGATCGAAGGGCCTTAAGGGATTTTCCAGTTTGTTTTTCTACTTCATTTTTGAACTCCTTGAACTTTTCAAAAGATTCAGACTTGTGTCTCATAAGATATACATACCCATACCGTGAATAATCATTGGTAAAGGTAATGAAGTACGAATAGCGTCCCCTGGCTTGCACATCAAATGGGCCACACACATCTGTATGTACCAGGGTAAGTATTTCAGTGGTCCTCTCCCCATGTCCTACAAAGGGCAATCTAGCCATTTTTTCTTGAAGATAGGACTCGCAAACTGGATATGACTCGGAAGTCAATGAGCCGATAAGCCCATCTTTCTCCATTTTGTTCATTCTATCTTCTCCAATATGGCCAAGCCTGAGGTGCCACAAATATTTTTGGTTTATCTCATCCCTGGATCTCTTGGATCCTTTGGCACTCACTTCTTGCTCAGACACATTTATAGATACATCAATATGCAAATGATAGAGACTGTTAATCATAAAACCACGTGCTACTATTTTATTTCTGAAATAAATAGAACAACAGTCTTTGTCAAATGTCAAAACATGTCCTTTTTGTGCTAGACATGAAACAGAAATCAAATTTCTGCTAGCAGCAGGTACATAATAGCAGTCTCTAAGTAATAAACTAAAACCAGACGATAGTCGCAGATGGTTGGTGCCCACAGCCACAGCAGCAACTTTTGTCCCGTTGCCAACCCGAAGGGTTACCGCACCTTCCGCCAGCCTTCTACTTTCCTTTAGACCCTGCATGGTAGTGCACAAATGAGCACTAGAACCAGAATCTATAACCCAACTAAAAGTAGAAGAAACCGTTAGATTAGTTTCAATTATGAGCAAGTCTATACCTTCTGAAGGTGTGTCACCTTTCTTGTTCTTCAGGCTCTCGAGGTATGAAGGACAGTTTCTCTTCCAGTGGCCGTCGACATTGCAGTGGAAACATTTTCCTTTGTCATTAGCCTTTTTCTTTTGAACTTCCTTCTTTGGCTTCTTGTCTTTCTTCTGCTTCTTAGCAGGCTTCTTTTTCTTCCAAGTAGACTTTCTCTTGGAACCAGAAGTCAACTCAGCAGCAAGGACATTGCCCCTTGAACCTTTCAAGGCTCCCTCAGCAGTTACCAACATATTTATCAGTTCAGTCTTAGTGCATTCAATCTTATTCATGTGGTAGTTTACTATAAACTGACCAAATGAATCAGGAAGGGATTGAAGGATCAGATCAACTTGCAATTCCTTGTGCATGTTCATACCGAGCTTCTCAAGCTCCTCTAAGTCCTTGATCATAGTCAGACCGTGATCATGGACGGACTGCCCCTCGCGCATCTTTGCTTTGAAGAGCCTCTTGGACACTTCAAAACGAGTTGTGCGACTCTACTCACCATACAACTCTTGCAGGTGTGCCAGTATGTCCCTAGCAGTCTTCATATTTTTATGCTGGCATTGTAGTTCATTGGACATGGATGCCATGATATAGCACTTGACCCTAGTGTCATCGTCTGTCCACTTCTCATGCGTCGTACGCTGATCAGCGGTCGAGCACATAGCCTATTTTCTCGCAACTCAGAACAATTTTGAGATTCCTAAGCCAGTCTCTGTAATTGGTACCGGTCAATCGTTTGGTCTCAAGAATACGGGTCAAAGGGTTTGAGGCTGACATTATGATCTGCAGAGAGTAAAGATTCTAGTTAGACTTTTGTACTTGATCCTTAATCTGTTCTAAGGTCTTTTAGAACAAATGTAACTCCCACTATTTTCTCGAATTCCTCACACTCCCCTGGTAGGAAAACGGAAATCCCACACGACTAGGGTTTCAAGTGGGTACTGCGGTCCCACCGATCTACATGCCACCTCACCTAACAGTTATTGGTGACACATAGATTGATGAATGTACAACTCTTGTACAATGCTTCTCAAGCATGTTGCAGTGCAACTTGGTCTCTAAGCCATGAAAACCTCACCTAACAGTTATTGGTCCCATTTCTTAGTTAAGTCAGACCCACCGTATAACCGTAGGAATAAAGTCGTCATTGGGTCCTCACCTAACAGTTATTGGTGCCCAACCCCACCTTTACCCTACAACATCTCATGTCTATAGAGAGGTCCAGCCCCCCGATGCAACTTGCCCACTGTATCTAGCCGAGACAAATCAACATCAGAAAGACCTTAGCAGCTCTACTACAGTGGAAGACCTATTGACTTAATATTGGTTAATCAGGTCTTAATGTTTGCAACTTGAGCTCTTCATAAGAGGTAATCGAACAATTGGCCAGGTAAGCAGGTGGGAGGCTCCCCTTACTCAGAGAGTAAGGTCCTAATTAAGTAACCACCTTTCATGCTTTCCTAGACACCAATTAGATCAATTAATCTAATATGACTCGCTCATGTTGGTTCACTCTCAACTTGATTGAGGAGGTTTTAATTTAGGTCTCAATTGGGTTTGTTACATCACATGTAAACCTATCTACCCGGCTTTCATTCACATCACATGCAAACGGTACATCACAGGCAGTTATAATCGCAGCATCAAAATAAAGTTAAACTTTAAATAGGTGATGATCATGGATTCTAATTAGGTCGTATTACAAGCACATGCACGTCAATCGATCAATTGGCCTTCAACTCTTGAATTGGTTCCAAGCCTCCTTGATTCGATCCTTGATCAACTCTTGATCCAATCGCCATCAACCGCTTAGATCGCCGTTCATCTCATGCCTTGTCTTCAACTTGATCGTTGACGTACATCACATCACAGAAATACAACCAGATGTAAAATAAAAATAATAATAAATTACATCTTCTTTTAGGAGGCACGCAGGCCTCTCAAAACATCAAATAAGTTGCATGCAAGCATCTGAAAAATTACATGACATCACAGATCACATCGCAGGTCATTACATTTGATACCAAAAGGGTTTGAATCCTATGATCATCACCACATGCAGCAATTATAATTTTCAGATCTGAAATCTAATTGATTATCTCATGACATAGGTTGCTGATCATGCTAATCATGATTCTAAACTTTGTAATTCCATTAACAATGCAATTAGAATCATCTTTTTATCACATAAAAATCAGCATGCAAAAATCAGCACCCTAGAAAAAATCTACATGCAGAAGATTTTCAGCATGCATAATCATTTAAATTTCAGATCTAATAAGCCTATTAATAATTAATCCTTACCTTAATCTACGATGCCTAGGCTCTGATACCACTGTTAGGAACCCCGTCCATGCCGTAGAAAATTCAAAAAATTCAGATGCAGCGGAAGAGGCATGCGCGGGATCAACCGTTCATCGCATGAACGTTATTCAAAAATTGTTCGTAGATAGATAAGGATTAAAACCTTTTTAAAAACATTAGGAAGATCAGATCTTCACCTTGTGCGGGTAGATGATCACCGCAAACTGATGATTGTGATTTTTGGATGAAGGTTCGCTTGAAGCCGTTCAAGTGCCCGGCCTCTACGGGTATCCACACGAAGCAGGAACCGATCCAAGCTTTCTATCTCCCCGGGGTGCTAGCTCCCTTGCAGAGATAACTTTGATGGCTGATCTCCTCTCTTTCTTTCAACTCTTGAATGTGCTTGAGAGGAGGAAGAAGAAGGATGAAGAAAAGAAGAGGAACGAAGCCCCTGCAGCCCACTTCCTTTTTCCTGCGTTGGAACCAAGGAGGAGGAAGAAGGGGACCGCCAACACCTTGTCTTTTGCTTCCCTTGCTTGCGGCTGAAAACCAAGGAGAAGGAGGAGGAGGCCACGGCTGAGGAGAAGAGGGATTCACACATTGGATCGGTCAATACTTCTAATGTGTGTGACGCCATAGGTTCTATTCTGACTGGTAGTGAGATATATTATGATCTCTATCACAATATCATTGAAAACTCCTTTCAATGGATTGGAACGATTCCAACTCTACTCATTAGGGTTTATCGATCATCGAGATAATCCCTGTGAGTCCCACCATCCACCAGTGACACCTAGCAGCATGTAGTGGCTACCCAGTAGAATAGAATGATGAACCTCTAGGTGCAGTTATCGTGTGATACAGTCCTTCTATCGTGGATCCCTACAGGACGGAGGTCATGGATAACTCGTCAAACCCCTTCGTCTGTCATATGTCAAGATTTATTCGACTTAAGTTCGAGAGTGGAAAACTCTTTCTTCACTATGCAATCTGCCCTGGCCGAGGTCTTACGAACTCAGTCTTATAAATCACATAGGATCTCTCCTTTTCTATCAAGGTCGATAGATTCCTTGTAGATGCATACCCTACTCCTACAGTGAACCTACTGCAGCCAATCTACATTGCATGGACCCATATGACTAGAGACCATGTATATGTGCAGTCAAACTACAATAACCTCACTGTGAGTAGCCGAAGCATCGCAGGTCAAAGGACCAGTCACACTACTGCAACATCAAGCAAGTCACTGACGAGTAGATAGACATCCAAGTGACTTCTTGTCTTGGTCACGCTCAGTACCCTTGTTCTTAACAAGCACCTGCACTATTACTTCAGTGTCGCCACACTGTGGACTCGAGTCTCGTCCATCCATAAGGAAAGCAATGTGTGCACTGATCGGATCGATCACCGTCCTTGTGATGATCCATTGATCAGGAGCATTGAGAAATTAATCACCAATGATGCATGACTCAAATTCTTAACTCTTAAGAATACGCATCATCATCTTATGAATTCTTGGACGATTCATAGACACATAAACAATATGAATAAAAAGATGCCTTTTATTTATTCAATAATAAATAGTCAAGTATAAAATTATGTCCCTAGAATTAACAATGTGTCAGCCAGATTGGCTTCTAGGGCATACATCTAACAACGAAAGCATAACTCAACTGACCCAGACTCAAGCTAGGACTATTTCAGAAATCATTGCGCAGCTGGGAAATCTCTCTGAAGCAGTTAGTTTGGTTTTGCAGTGTCAGCGAAGAAATCTGGGAGCTTCATCTTCCTCTACTAGACGTCCTTAGACTTGTATTATGTTTTTGGTTATCATTTAAAGTCCTTTTGGACTTTCAGTCATTGTACTCAAATTTTGTAATACTTACAATGAATTGAAGTCTTTTTCTAAAAACTTGTGTACATTGTTCTTTCTGTGTTTTGAGTATTGTGTTATGAGCATTTTCTACATTAATTCATTGATATTCCACCTTTTTGCTATGATGACAAAAAAGGGGAGAACATATGATGTATTGTAAATAAAGAGAATCACTAAACAAGAAAACCCTTAAGCAAAATGTGATTTGTTCTCAGTGGATTCGATACCTCGAGGCTCATTATCTCTCTATTGGGGCTCCTCAAGGAGTAATCTCCAGAATCTATTCAAGAAATATTCGGAGATTAGTTGAATCATATTCAAGAACAAATCGTCAGATTTTTCCTTCTATAATTAAGAACTTAAGCTCAAGTTTAAAATATTAAAAGAAAATTCAGAAAACTTAAACATTAAAAGCAAGTTCAAACAAAATTGAATGCACATGTTGAGGGAGAGAATCTGAAATTCTAAGAAAGTAAATTCATTAAAAACTTATAAGCCAAATAATTGATTGCATGATTTGAAGGCTTATATAATTCTAAATGAAAGGAGGAGCTTTAACTTCAGAGTTTACTGATTCATACCTTTCAATTTTTGGATACACTAAATGACTAGACATTTGAATTCATTTAGAAACTTTACTATAAATCACTTCTTGAATGAGCAATTCACTTTACAAATACTCAATATTTTGTCATCATCAAAAGGGAAGAGATTGTGGAGTGATTGAGTAAACCCCTAATTGATTTTGATGAGCTCAAAGTATTTGAGTATATTTTATGTTGTACTAATGAATTCAATCTAGTGTTTCAGGCAAATATGTGTGAATTTCTGTTTAAGTGCCTCGAGCTTTGGTTCAAAGTAATTTGGCTAAGTGTAAGACTCAATTTGAACCAAAGTCTGCATCACGAGTCGACTTCGGAACTTTGCGAGTCGACTCCGGCTGGTTTAATGTTTCTGGCACAAGATCGAGTTGATTCCGAAACTCTTCGTGTCGACTCCGACTAAGAACAGACAGAAAGATAGAACGATGGGTTTTAGATCCTGTTAACGAGTCGACTCCAAAAGGTTGAGAGTCGACTCCGATGCTTTCCGAGTCGACTCCAGATGGTTTCGAGTCGACTCCAAAGGGTAACAGACAAAATGACAGAACGATGGATTTTAGACCCTATTACCAAGTCAACTCCAGAAGATTGCGAGTCGACTCCGACGCTTGGCGAGTCGACTCCCAGTTTGTCCGAGTCGACTCTCAGAGGAAAGCAGTTTGAAAGGCAGAGAACCAATCTCGGAGACCCTATGAACGAGTCGACTTCAAGTGTTCCAGAGTCGACCCCCAAGTCAGTCGAGTCGACTCCAACAAGGTCCGAGTCGACTTCGAGGCAGATCAGTTCAAAAGACAGAGAATCGGTTTTCCGGCCTCTGAGAACAAGACGTCTCCCAAAGATCTCGAGTTGCCTCTCAAGACAGTCGAGTCGACTTCAAGAAAACCCGAGTCGACTCGAGGAAGAAAAATAGAAAGATGGGTTTCTAGAACTTTGAGAACGAGTCGACCCCTAAGTGCCCGAGTCATCTCCAGAAGTTGGCAAGTCGACTCCAGGATGAGACAAGCACTTTAATTCAAATCCTGAACAGTGGGCGAGTCGTCTCCAGTAAAGTGCAAGTTGACTCCAGTAACAGCCGAGTCGACTCCAGATCGCACGAGTCGACTCTGATCCCAATGGATACATTGTCAGGATGTGCAGATGGGATAGAACGGCTCAAAATCTCTCTCTAACGGCTAGTTTTTAAAAGGAACCACTTAAATAGCCAGAGTGAACAGTAGTAGACAATAAGAGAGCTATTCTATCTAAGCATTAAAGCATTTCAACCACCAAGAGCTTCCATAGAGTAAATCCAAAAAAAAGAAGAAAGAAGTGCATTCAACTCAAACCGAAAAGTGCTTCGTTCGCATTCAAGGCTCTACTATTGTCCTCCAACCTTCGGTGCTTTCAAGAGGAGACTCAGAAATCGAGAAGCCCCCACTTCCTCATCTAAAATCTGTTTGAGGGCTTCTAACTCTACTTTGCTTATATTGTTCTCACACTCGCTTTTTAGAAGCTTTCTTTGTGAATTCTTAAACTTTGTTTTTTGTTGACCCCCTAATGGATTTTGATGAATACAAAACACTAGAGTATAATTCCCTTTATATTAACAATTCATTTGAGCATTTCAGGTGTTTAACTAAGAATATTGTTAAGAATTGTCAAGGCATGTTCCCATATTTTTTAAGGATTTATTGAAGATTTTTTTGAGATGAAGAAAACGGATCAGGGGCAGCCGAGACGTCTCCGGGTTGTTCCAGAGACGTCTCTGGCACGTAGAGGAGAAACTGGCACGTCTGGAGACGTCCCCGGCACCTGCCGAGGCGTCTCGCAGGGTCGGAGTCGACTCCCGACTTTTCGAAGTCGACTCTCTCAGAGACGGCAGAAAGGCCGATTTCAAGGGATGCGCTGTTGGAATCCCTCGCACGCCGCAGAAAATTTCAGAAAAATTCTGCGCGCAGCGGAAGACATGCGCGAGATTCCGTTCATCGCATGAACATATTTTAAAATCGTCGTTCGTAGATAGATTAGGATTAAATACTTTTTATATGATTAAGAAGATCAGATCTTCACCTTGTGCGGATAGATGATCACCGCAATCTGATGATCGTGGTATTTGTTAAAGGTTCGCTTAAAGCCGCACACGCGTCCGGCCTCTACAGGTATCCACACGAGGAGAGGACCGATCAAAGCTCTCGAATCTCCCCGGGGTGCTAGCTCCCTTGCAAAGATGTCTTTTGATGGTTGAAAACCTCCCTTTGAATCAACTCTTGATTGCCTTGGGGAGGAGGAAGAAGAAGGATGGATCCAAGGAAGAAAAACAAAAGCCTTGCAGCCTTTTCTTTTCCCTTTGTCTTGGAACCAAAAATGGATGAAGGAAAGGATGCACGTCTCCCTATATTTTTCATTGTCTCACGGCTGAAAAACTAGATTGGAGAGGTGCTGTTCATGGCTCTTAAGGAGAGGAGAAATCCCCACCTACTTCCAAGGAGGGAGGTCCAAGGGGGGCCCGCATGCCCTCCTTTATGAATCAACTTCAACGTGATACCCTTATTTTTGTTGGCGGCTGAAAACCAGAGGAGAAGGGGGCTTCATCACGGCACAAAGGGAGGAGGAATTTTTTTTTTTAGTACGGCTGCCCCCTTGCCCTCATTTAATTTGGCATGTGGAGCTCCTAAAAAATAGGAGCTCCAAACCTATCCATAAGGAGAGAGGAGGGGCGTACGCCCCTCCTTCTTTTCCTCACGTAAAACCCAAGGAGAGGGGCGTACGCCCCTCCCTCTTATCCTCTCATGCCCCACGCCCAAGCCTCATCTCATGAGGTGCGTGGGCTCCACTTTCAGCCTTCTTAATTTCCTCATGTTTATCCATAAGATTAAATCAATTATGACTCTTAGAGTCCTAATCTAATTAGGACCCAATTGAATCATGACTCAATTGAACTCTTCAATCCTAATCCAATTAGGAGTCATCTTAATTTATTAGATCAAAATTAATTAGGACTTTAGGAATCCTAAACTAATTAGGACTCATATAATTTTAGTCCTAATCCAATTAGGACTTTAGGAACCTACTCCAAGTAGGACTCTAATTTAATTTGAAGTCCTAATCTAATTAGGACTCTAGGAGTCCTACTGCAAATAGGACTCTTATTAAATAAGATCAAGCCCAATTAATTAAGTCCAATTGATTTAATTAAATTGCAATCCAATTGCAATTATTCCTTCTTCTACTTACTAACTTTTAGTGAGTTAAAACAATTATCAATCAAATTGATAATTATAAATTATTTGTGATTGCAAATCACAATTCAACCATCAGATCGGTCAATACCTCTAATGTGTGTGACCCCATAGGTTCTATTCTGTCTGGTAGTGAGATATACTGCGATCTCTATCACAATATCATTGAAAACTCCTTTCAATGGGTTGGAACAATTCCAACTCAACTCACCAGGGATCATCAATCATCAAGATAGTCCCTGTGAGTCTCACCATCCACCAGTGACACCTAGCAGCATGTAGTGGCTACCCAGCAGAATGGAATGATGAACCTCTAGGTGCAGTTAGTATATAATACAGTCCTTCTATCGTGGATCCCTACAGGACGGAGGTCATGGATAACTCGTCAAACCCCATCGTCTGTCATATGTCAAGATTTATTTGACTTAAGTTCGAGAATGGAAAACTCCTTTTCCACTGTACATACTACCCCGGCCGAGGATTTACGAACTCAGTCTCATAAATCACATAGGATCTCTCTTAACCTATCAAGATCGATAGATTCCATCTAGATGCACCCCTACTCCTACAATGAACCTACTGCAGCCAATCTGCACCACAAGAACCCAATTGGCTAGGGCTCATGTTTATGTACTCGTCAAACTACAGCAACCTCACTGTGAATAGCCGAGGCATCGCAGGTCAAAGGACCAGTCATACAACTACAGCATCAAGTAAGTCACTGACGAGTGGATAGACATCCAAGTGACTACTTGCTATGGTCACGCTCAGTACCCTTGTTCTCTAACAAGCACATGCACAATTGCTCCAGTGTCGCCACACTGTGGACTTAAGACTCGTCCATCAAAGAAAGCGATCTGTGCACTAATCTCAGCGGATCGATCACCGTCCTCGTGATGATCCATCGATCAGGAGCAATTCAGAAATTAGTCACCAATGACACATGCCTCAAATTCTCAACTCTTGAGAATATGCGTCATCATCTTATTAATTTCTTGGACGATTCATGGACACATAAGAACATGAATGAAAAGAATGCCCATTCTAATAAATTCATTATTAGGTCAAGTACAAATTTATGTCCCAGAATAAAATAATGCGTCAGCCAAATTGGCTTCTAGGGCATACTTCTAACAATCTCCCACTTGCACTAAAGCCAATCAGCTATAAACCTAAGCCCCATCTTCTCAAGATGCGCTTCAGTTTTCTACTGACTTATCTGCTTAGTGAATGGGTCCACCACATTTCCTGTGGAGTCTACTCTCTGATCCTTTACTTATTTCTTTTCAAGGTAGTCGCTTATTAGGTTAAACCACCGCTCTATGTGCTTCAGCTTCTGGTGAGACCTTGGCTCTTTAGCTAGTGCTATGGTGCCTTTGTTATCGCAGTAGCGTGTTATGGCATCTGATGACATTACACCTAACTCCGCAATGAACTTCTTAAACCAGAAGGTTTCCACTGCACCCTTTGATACGGCTTAACATTCAGCTTCTAAGGTAGAATCTATAATAATCGGTTGTTTGGAACTCTTCCAATTTACTGAACCATCATTGCATATAATCTGATGTATACTTTCTATCATCAATATGTGTGCATCCTTCTACCTTCAACTCTGATCTTCTTCCAAAGACCAAGAACATGTCCGTAGTTCTTCTCAAGTACTTAAGACTGTTCTTCACAGCTATCCAGTGCTTCTTGCCTGGATTTGACTGATATATGCTCGTGACACTCACAGCATGTACTATATCAAGTCATGTACATAGCATGGTATACATGAGGCTCCCTATAGCCGAAGTATAAGGGATCTTGCTCATCCACTGAATCTCTTCAGATGTGTTGGGGCACATCTTCTTGAAGAGATTTACCCCATGCCTAAGGGGTAATAATCCCCTTTTAGAGGTTTCCATGCCGAACCTCTTCAACACTCCCTTTATGTAATATTATGTGACAGGACAAGCATCCACTTAGATCTATCTCTATAGACCTTAATTCCCAAAATATAGGATGCTTTTCCAAAGTCTATCATGGAGAATTCCTTAGACAACCAAACCTTGACTTAGGATATCATCCACGTACAATACGAGGAATGCAATAGCCCTCCCACTAACCTTCTTATAAACACATGGTTCCTCCTCGTTCTTGAAGAAATCAAACGATTTGATTATATCGTTGAAACGAGTGTTCCAACTTCGAGATACTTGTTTTTGTCCATAGATGGACCTTTGCAGCTTACAGACCTTGTGATCACCATCACAATATCATGATATGCTACAACAACAAGCAATATTCGAATGGACTTCAGCATGGCTACAGGTGAAAAAGTATCCTGATAATCAGTGCCTTCGCACTGACTATAACCTTTTGATAGTCAACTTTAAAGACCACGCAATAGCACGTATCTAGTAGGATAGTGATTACGGGTATCGATCCACAGGGATTGGGGTATAGTTGTTTTTTTTTCTTGAAAATAAAAATATTTAAAAGGAAGAATTTGTGAAGACTATTAAACTAAGCAATTAAATAAAAGAAAATGCAATTAAAGGGATATCAGTTTAGGAGAACCTAGGGCAAGGAATTCACCACTAACATCGGAACAAGGATTGATTATATTTTATTTCGTTCTTGGATTAACATGCAAATTGGCTACAAGCCTAATAAGCATTTAAATAAAAATTCACAAAAGTAATTTGGGCATAATCCATCTTCGGTTGGCATGAAATGTCTACCCTAATCTAAGGTGGTAGCACATCGCATCTTTCCTAAGCATGGACTATCTTATATTTACCTAGTGATCATGAAGAACAGTTGTATAAACATCATATTTAAAATCACAGAAATTAAATATGAGATGAAATAAAATATTCATTAGAAAGCAAAATAAGGTTTATACAACTCCAAGAATAGAAATCAAAATATAAAACCCTTATCCCTTTGTTAGGGCTGCATCCAGCCCTAGAGAGGAGATCAGCCCTGCATGGAGTTGTGGGTGGCAGCAGCAGCACAGCAGCGGGCTCCCATCCCTTTCTTCTCTTTTCTGATTCCTTCCTCCCTTTCTCTCCTCCTTATTTTTTATTTCTCTGGTACTCGGCCTGCGAGGACATGAGATCATGGGATCCGTCTCAACCCCCTTTTATAGCTTCACCAGCGAAGAGATAAGGTCGAGGAACGGCTGCCGCGTGCGTAGAGGATGAAACCGACGCTGCTTCCACGCGGAGGAGATGCGGACGAAAGCCTTGGACGCGGGATGAAACGCTTGATTTCGGAGAGGTTAATCCTCTATTCTGTTGGGATGCAGGGGCTATTTGGATGAGAGAAATCCGGAAGAAGACGTGGCTGCAAATGCTTTGATCCGAAGAGCTGGATGATGCGAATGTTGAGAAGATCCCGGATCTGTTAAAGCGTGGAAACGGCTAGCAGTTGGGAAAAGGATGAGCTGGGAGCTGATACATTGATTCGCTGGATCCGTGAAGCTTACCGAACGGCTAGATTTGGTTGAAAATCTGCTGGGAGCGAAAGGAAAGGAGTTGCTTTGATTCGTGATGAAGAGGAGATGATTTAGGAGCAGGGGATGTGAAGTAATCGATTGATTAGTTGCAATTTGTTGAGAATTTTGTTCTTCTCAGCTGAAACAGAGGATTCGGTTTGGGAACAGGGGAGTTTGGTTTTGCTGTTGGGATGAGGTGGTTCCGAAAGCTTTGGAATCGGTTGTAGCTGGGAGCTAATCCGGAGGCTGATGAGAGCTGATGCCGTTTAGGAGTGATCCGGAAGAGGCCAACGGAAGTAGAGAAGATCACAGAGAAACAGGGGAGTTATCCGTGGGTGGTTATCATCGCGAACGGGATCTAGCGGAAGCTGGGATGGATTAAGTCAGAACAGGGGAGTTTGTTCGGATACGGGAGAGTGATCAAGGGATGATAGATTATGATGGGATGAGATCTGGGAGATGTGTTTGCGGAATGGGATGTTTCCGTGAAGTCTGGGAAGTTCGGTTGGCTGCCGAAGAATAGGATTAATCCAAAGGTGCTGGGAATTCCGTTCGTGGGATTAATCCAAAGGACGGTGGAGCGTTTAGAAGATTGTGGTTTTGTTTTGTTTAAACTGAGAAGTTCGGACGTGTGATCTGAGAGGATGCATCTGGGAATATGCGGTTAGAAGGAATAGAGCATGGATCTCGGATGAAGTTGAAGAAGCTGGGAGGTTGACGATGAAGACGGGATGTTTGGTAGAGAGACGTGGAGGAGGTTTGGTGTTGCTGGTAAAGAATGCATGAGGTGCATCGCGGAAGGTAAGAAATGCTGGGAAAAATTTGGATTCGGTGATGTGTGACCTCATCCGTGGGTAGGGCTGGGATTAAGAGGGGTTTAAACTTGGACACGGGGAGACAATGGGAAGGGCTTTTATTTTGCTAAGTTAGAAAGCTTGGTGCACATGGGGAAGATGACGTGGACATCGAAGGCTGTATGCTTAATTTCTAAGTACTTAAAAGGTGACGTGGACATGGGTTCAGCTGCAACCGCAACCTGCACAAATTAGTTCAGACATTATCCCAATTAGTTCGATTCGATCTGCACATATTAGAATTGACCAATAAAATCAAGCAAATTCGAATTATTTTTAATAATGCCATGATGAAGGGGAACACATTTTCTTATGTTAAATTCACTAAATATATGAATTAAAATAATGATAAGTGCTATGAATAATATATTAATTTATGCATTATTTAGCACTTATCACACCCCCCAACCTACATTTTGCTAGTCCTCAAGCAAAATAAAATAAAACTAACTCACTTTCGCAGGAATCGCGATTGCATTTACCGTATGCAATAAGGCTTTAAACCCCTAGGTGGCCCTAGTGGACGAGTTTTGTCTCGTGAGGGTTTCCGGCTCAGATACCCACAAACTGTAGTCGAAGGAATTTATTTTATTGATTTATAAAATCTAATTTCAAATGCATAAGTGCCAATAATTTCAAAAGCACACAAAGTTTTATTACTAAGTCAGCCCAAATCCTAGGTCAAGATGCAACTTAAGTTGAAAGTTATTAAGTTTCCGTTAGAGAGTTGTAAGGCTAATTTATACTCGGGTGCTCGGTGATATCTGGACCATACACAAGCTAAGGCTTTAGATTCTCCAAAATACTGCTAAAACTAGTAGTTTCCAAGAATTGGTCAGATAAGACTTAATCACTGATTCAAAATCATCCTATCTTGCAGGATTTCGAGAGTTGTGGATGTTTACTTTAATACCTCATGGGCTTTATCTGTAATATTCCAGTTTACTCGAACTTTTACAACGATGGCTTTCACACTATCGTCTTTTTCAAGGTCAATATTATTTTCTCTTTTTCTCTTTCATTTTTTTTTGAGATTTAATTTTTTTTTTTTGATTTTGTATTTATAAATAAATTATGCACTTTTACTCTTGAAATGATTCCTCCATGTAGCGAGCATTCAGTCAACACTCCCACACCAGATGGCGTAAGGTGTTGGGCATCAAGACTCCCCTACGGACCTATGCTCGGGTTCCTCATCACAAGTCCGCTGACCTTTGAACAATAGGTAGCCCTTTTCGATGTACCTGACTAAATTCACCCCTTTTTTTTTTAACAGTAAATACGGGATAATAGTGAATTAGATAGAAATGATTCATCAGGACTCAAGGTTGCTACTAGACTTAGTAACATAATGTTGAACCTAATCCTTAGAAGTGCAGGCCACGTGTTGTTGTGAAATTCCAAAGTAAAAATTATCTTACAACTCGCTAAAAGAATTTTTAATAAAAAGAACTCAAATTGACTTACTCCTGACTAGTTATTGGGCTTTTTTTAAATTTTATATACTTTGTGTGTTTATCATTTCAGTATTAAAGCATAGAAATTAGGTTTTTTTTTTTTGAAATTCACTTTTTTTTTTTAAAATTCACTTAAAAAATGTAAAAATGCGAAAAATTTCTTCAAAAATTCGAATCCTATACCCCCCAACCTAGATCAGACATTGTCCTCAATGTTTTTTTTTTTTTTTGCTTAATTTTTTTTGAATATTATATTATTATTTTTATTGTTTTATATTTTTTTTTTTTGGACGAAAATATGATGCATATGGAGGATAGAAGCATTTTACCGTAGTTGCATCAGTAATATGAGGGATCCTGTTAAGAAAATAAAAAAATGCGACAAGAAAATATGCAAAAATAACCTACGAGAATTGGGTTGCCTCCCAACAAGCGCTAAGTTTAACGTCTTCAGCCAGACGCAGTGCATCCTTATCAAATCATACCGGGTTCATGCGGAGTTCTCCAAGGAAGAAAATTTGTGGAAAACTGATTGTCGGACACAAAGTTAACTGCTTCTATGGCCTTGTCTATATCAAAGTCAGAATGGGCCAAGTATGTTTTCAGAGGGTCATCTGCTAAAATATAAGGAAAGGCTTCTTCTGCAAGATCGTCCCATTTTATCTATTAGGAAGCACTCAACTTCCTTTGCGGGTTGATCAGAGGCACGAAATATATTTAACCTGACCTTCATATTTCCAAAGGATATATTCATCACCCCAGTTCTACAATTTATACTCGCATTGGCTGTAGCTAAAAAGGGACGACCTAGAATCATAGGGATCTGTTTCTTAAGATTAGGCACAGGTTCCATATCAAGGACGATAAAATCGACTGGGAAATAGAATTTGTCTACCTTGACTAGGACGTCTTCAATTGTTCCTCGTGGTATTTTTACAGATCGATCAGCCAATTGAAGGATACCGAGGTTGGTTTTAACTCACCTAACCCAAGTTTCTCATAAACTGAGTAAGGTAAAATGTTGACACTTGCCCCTAGATCTAAGAGTGCTCGATCAATGAAATTATTTCCTAAGACACAGGAGATGGTGGGAGCACCAGGATCTTTGAATTTTGGAGGGGTGTTGTGTTGGAGAATAGAACTAACTTGCTCAGTTAGGAAGACCTTTTTAGGCACATGTGTCCTAGATTTTCGTTTTTGGGTACAAAGGTCTTTGAGAAATTTGGCCATAGGAGGGAACTTGTCTAATAGCATCAAGGAGTGGGAGGTTGATTTTAACTTGTTTGAAAATCTCCATCATCTCCTCTAGTGAAGTTTCCTTTTTGCCAAAGGGAGAGGGTGAATTAAGAGCTTCAGGAAATGGGACTTTTGGAATACGAGTTTGGGCCGAAGCTGGAAGAGCTGAAGAAGAAGAAGGTTTTTGGATTTTCATGTGATATATTTTGCTCTTCCTTTTTACCTTCCTTATTGTTATCCTCCCCCAATCTCTTGTCTACTACACGTCCACTCCTTAGGGTAGTCAGGAGCATTGGCCTGTTCATGAGGAATTGTATTTCGGTTGATTTTCTTGAGCCATGTATTGTCCCCTAGGATTACTCACTGGTTGGCTTGGAAGCTTTCCTTCCTCTCGCTTGTTCAGTGCATTAGCTAGTTGCCCCATTTGGGATTCTAGCTTGGCGATAGATTGCGTGTGGAGAGTGCACCAATTGTGTAATGGTTTCCAAACCTTGAAGGGAGGTCAACACTTTCTCCTCAAAGGCTGTGTTTCTTTGGGGGTGCTGGAGGAGTGTGTTGAAAATTTGAGTCGAAGGACGGTAGGGATTAACATTCCTGGAATGGTTGAAAGTTTTTGGGAATAAGGCTGGGAAGTATTGAAAGTTTGCTGCTTCCAGAGAAATTTGGATGGTTGCGCCACCCCCGGGTTATAAGTATTGGAAAATGGGTCATTACCCGGTCGGGATTGTGGTTTGGGCCAGCATTTACTTGTTCTTGCACAAATTCGGGGAATTGTGCTGCCGAAGGACACTCAAAGACAGTGTGAGATGGACTAGAACAGAGAGTACACTAGTTGTGCTTGGTGAAAGTTTGGAAGCTGTTCTCTAGACATTAGCTGGTCCAATTTGCGGGATAGTGCAATCTACCTTTCTCAAGATAGACCTATGGACTGGCTAACTTCAATATATGGTCCCTTTTCGTTGAGAACTCGGGGGTGCTTGACGAGCGGGAGGAGGCATGATGGAGGGAATTTTCATTAAGGCTTCTCAAATAATTGCCATGCCTCATGCTCACTTTTAAGCATGAAAGTACCCCCACAAGAGGCATCAACCATTTGAACGGTTTCGTTCAGACAATCCGTCATAAAAACATTGCACTAATTGCCATTTGGGTATTTGATGATGCGGGCATTTTCGGAGTAAATCTCTAAAATTTTTCCCAGATTTCATGAAATTCTTCTCCGTCAGATTGGGAGAAGCTCAGTGATCGCACGCCGAAATTGGTTCGTTCTTCCTATGGGAAAATATTTTTTCAAAAATTCATGTTGCATTTGAGCCCATGAAAGAATGGAATTGGCTTCTAATGAATGGAGCCATTGTTTAAGCTCTATCCTTAAGGGGAAAAGGAAAACAGCCTAAGTTTCAGAGTATCATCAGTGAAGTTCTGAAATTTTGACAGTAGTGCAAGATCTCAAGGAACTCATCCAAATGTTTGTATGGGTCTTCCATTATTGAGTCCATAAAAAGAGGGAAGCATTTGGTATGACACTAGACTTAATTTCAAATTGCATAGCAGCAGTGGTATCAGGTAGTCGGATACCAAAATGGAGAGGTATAAATAGAAGGAGTGAAGTACTCCTTTAGGAAGTTTGGGTTGTTCTTCAGCCATCTTCTATAAGTGGTGTAGATCCTATGGTTCTATAGGTCCGGATTTCGGCTCGAAGGGTCCTAATAGAACGCTCTATTTCAGGGTCAAAAGGTGCTAATTCGGGAGATCCTGGAACGACACCCCTAGCATACACTAATACTCCTCTGATCAGTACAGTCAAGCATGCACTAAAAAGAAAAACACATCAATTCCTTAAGTTCACCCTAAAATCACTAGACAGCTCCTAACTGGTTTGAAGAGGGCACCTAAGCCTCCAAATCCGGTCTAATGACTGAGCTGACCAAGGTAAAGCTCCCAGGTAAGTGGGGGGGTCACGATGCGTTGCAAAGGTCCCACTTAAAAACCACTTGCCTCGAACAGATGAACTGTCTCCCTTAAAGGACAAAGCTTGCCTAGACATCAACTGACGCACAGAGCGAAATTGGTTGCAACTTTCGGTGATCTTCGTCCTATTGAGCTCGAATTCCCTAGGGCCAACGTCTAATTGATTTTAATTAAGATGAAAGCTATGTGAGAATTGATTTACCTAGTTTGGGCAAGAATCTGGTGATGAAATCCAGTTCTTATCTGTTGGGGGTGATTGCCCTTTACTATGTGCAAATTAATTGGTGTATGTGTATCAAGCATGCATTCCACACTTTTGCTGAATTTAAAATCAAACAATCACCACACAAGAAAAATTTAAATTAAGAAAGGTTTAGATGTTACCGACGGGAATTTCTCCAGCAAAAAATTTTTTACTTTAGAGCAAACCTTTACAGCCTCCCTTTTTCAATAGTTCCTATTTCTGATTGTCCCAAACTTCCCTCTTTGGTTCCTGATCAAATAAAAATCAAAAATTAGTAAAGGAGAGAAAAGAGATAGAGAAATAACAAAATAGAAAATATTTTTATTATATATTTTTTTGAAAGTTTTTTTTTTTATAAAAGACAAACAACTATGCTAACAATCCCCGGCAACGGCGCCAAAATTGATAGTCAACTTTAAAGACCACGCAATGCACGTATCTAGTAGGATAGTGATTACGGGTATCGATCCACAGGGATTGGGGTTATAGTTGTTTTTTTTTCTTGAAAATAAAAATATTTAAAAGGAAGAATTTGTGAAGACTATTAAACTAAGCAATAATAAAAGAAAATGCAATTAAAGGGATATCAGTTTAGGAGAACCTGGGCAAGGAATTCACCACTAACCATCGGAACAGGATTGATTATATTTTATTTCGTTCTTGATTAACATGCAAATTGGCTACAAGCCTAATAAGCATTTAAATAAAAATTCACAAAAGTAATTTGGGCATAATCCATCTTCGGTTGGCATGAAATGTCTACCCTATCTAAGGTGGTAGGCACATCGCATCTTCCCTAAGCATGGACTATCTTATATTTACCCCTAGTGATCATGAAGAACAGTTGTATAAACATCATATTTAAAATCACAGAAATTAAATATGAGATGAAATAAAATATTCATTAGAAGCAAAATAAGGTTTATACACTCCAAAGAATAGAAATCAAAATATAAAACCCTTATCCCTTGTTAGGGCTGCATCCAGCCCTAGAGAGGAGATCAGCCCTGCATGGAGTTGTGGGTGGTAGCAGCAGCACAGCAGCGGGCTCCCATCCTTTCTTCTCTTTTCTGATTCCTTCCTCCCTTTCTCTCCTCCTTATTTTTTATTTCTCTGGTACTCGGCCTGCGAGGACATGAGATATGGGATCCGTCTCAACCCCCCTTTTATAGCTTCACCAGCGAAGAGATAGGTCGAGGAACGGCTGCCGCGTGCGTAGAGGATGAAACCGACGCTGCTTCCACGCGGAGGAGATGCGGACGAAAGCCTTGGACGCGGGATGAAACGCTTGATTTTCGGAGAGGTTAATCCTCTATTCTGTTGGGATGCAGGGGCTGTTTGGATGAGAGAAATCCGGAAGAAGACGTGGCTGCAAATGCTTTGATCCGAAGAGCTGGATGATGCGAACGTTGAGAAGATCCCGGATCTGTTAAAGCGTGGAAACGGCTAGCAGTTGGGAAAAGGATGAGCTGGGAGCTGATACATTGATTCGCTGGATCCGTGAAGCTTACCGAACGGCTAGATTGGTTGAAAATCTGCTGGGAGCGAAAGGAAAGGAGTTGCTTTGATTCGTGATGAAGAGGAGATGATTAGGAGCAGGGGATGTGAAGTAATCGATTGATTAGTTGCAATTTGTTGAGAATTTTGTTCTTCTCAGCTGAAACAGAGGATTCGGTTTGGGAACAGGGGAGGTTGG
Organism: Phoenix dactylifera; assembly: GCF_009389715.1. Taxonomy (NCBI): domain Eukaryota; kingdom Viridiplantae; phylum Streptophyta; class Magnoliopsida; order Arecales; family Arecaceae; genus Phoenix; species Phoenix dactylifera. The sequence continues at coordinate 2,152 of NW_024068862.1, read as the reverse complement.
TTTTGCTGTTGGGATGAGGTGGTTCCGAAAGCTTTGGAATCGGTTGTAGCTGGGAGCTAATCCGGAGGCTGATGGAGCTGATGCCGTTTAGGAGTGATCCGGAAGAGGCCAACGGAAGTAGAGAAGATCACAGAGAAACAGGGGAGTTATCCGTGGGTGGTTATCATCGCGAACGGGATCTAGCGGAAGCTGGGATGGATTAAGTCAGAACAGGGGAGTTTGTTCGGATACGGGAGAGTGATCAAGGGATGATAGATTATGATGGGATGAGATCTGGGAGATGTGGTTTGCGGAATGGGATGTTTCCGTGAAGTCTGGGAAGTTCGGTTGGCTGCCGAAGAATAGGATTAATCCAAAGGTGCTGGGGAATTCCGTTCGTGGGATTAATCCAAAGGACGGTGGAGCGTTTAGAAGATTGTGGTTTTGTTTGTTTTAAACTGAGAAGTTCGGACGTGTGATCTGAGAGGATGCATCTGGGAATATGCGGTTAGAAGGAATAGAGCATGGATCTCGGATGAAGTTGAAGAAGCTGGGAGGTTGACGATGAAGACGGGATGTTTGGTAGAGAGACGTGGAGGAGGTTGGTGTTGCTGGTAAAGAATGCATGAGGTGCATCGCGGAAGGTAAGAAATGCTGGGAAAAATTTGGATTCGGTGATGTGTGACCTCATCCGTGGGTAGGCTGGGATTAAGAGGGGTTTAAACTTGGACACGGGGAGACAATGGGAAGGGCTTTTATTTTGCCTAAGTTAGAAAGCTTGGTGCACATGGGGAAGATGACGTGGACATCGGAAGGCTGTATGCTTAATTTCTAAGTACTTAAAAGGTGACGTGGACATGGGTTCAGCTGCAACCGCAACCTGCACAAATTAGTTCAGACATTATCCCAATTAGTTCGATTCGATCTGCACATATTAGAATTGACCAATAAAATCAAGCAAATTCGAATTATTTTTAATAATGCCATGATGAAGGGAACACATTTTCTTATGTTAAATTCACTAAATATATGAATTAAAATAATGATAAGTGCTATGAATAATATATTAATTTATGCATTATTTAGCACTTATCACCTTTCGCCATTAGCCTTGCTTATAGGTCTCTACCTAGCCATCCGAACTTAATTTTCTCTTGTAGATCCATTTACACCCAATAGGTACTATACCTTCCGGTGAATCTACTAAGGTCCAGACTTGGTTGGAATGCATGGAGTCTATCTCTAACTTCATGGCTTCCAGCCATCTCTCGAATCGATGTCTAACATCGCCTCGTTGTAGGTATTGGGATCCTTACCTTGATCCCTATCTCCATGAGAACACTTCCTCTACATCCTCTGTAAGTATACCTAAGTACCTTTCAGGAGGATGGAAGATCCTACTAAATCTACGAGGTGGAGGAGGTACAACATGTACTGGCTCGATATGAATAAGTTCTATAGGCACAATGGCTCGTTGCTCTTTAGAGACTTTCTCTTCGAGCTCAATTTTTCTCCTACTGCCTCTATCAAGGATAAACTATTTTTCATGAAGATAGCATGTCGGCTCACAAACACTTTGTGATTCTCTGGGACGTAAAATTGTATCCAAATAACTCTTTAGGATATTCTATAAAACGAGCACTAATTGTCCTATCCTCTAACTTGTCCGCCTGTTGTCATTTGACTTGGGCCGGACATCCCCAAATCTTGAAATAACCAAGACTCAGCTTCTTACCATGTCATATCTCATATAGTGTGGTAGGAACAGACTTAGAGGAAACACTATTCAATATGTAAATAGCTGAAAATAGGGCATCTCTCTAAAGAAACAAGGGTTGATCAGTGAAGCTCATCATGGACCTGACAATATCCAATAGGATCTGATTCCTCCTCTCCGACACTCCGTTAAGCTGAGGTGTACCAGGAGGGATCCATTATGAAACTATACCATTCTCCTTGAGATAATCACGGAACTCTCCACTAAGGTATTCACCTCCTCGATCTGATCGAAGAACCTTAATGAGTTTTTCTGTTTGTTTTTCTACTTCATATCTGAACTCTTTGAACCTTTCAAAAATTTCAGATTTGTGTCTCATACACATATCCATACCGTGAGTAATCATCGGTAAATGAAGTAAAAATTACAACCCCTAGCCTGCACATCGAATGGGCC